>NC_056739.1:1891849548-1891899548 GCF_019279795.1 Protopterus annectens | reverse complement strand
TGGCAACACATTTGTGTATCAGACTTCATCTCATTCTACATATGTGTTCTTATACATATAACTGTGTAACTAACAACATTTGAAGTGTAACAGAGTATTAGTTGAAATATATCCCTATTTGTACCCACAGTGTGGCATACTTTGTCCGGACTTCTTTCATTAACAGGTTATGTGGTGTGATAATAATACATTTCCTGTACTATTGACTGTGCTGCAGGATATGTTTGTGAAAACTTCAGGCTGTGTATATCTGCCATGGTTTAGTGGTAATTCACTTTGTGTATGGAGTGCAGGGTCCTGCGTTCAAGCCTTGAAGAGGTAGTTTATTTTGTTGCTGACCAGAAAAAGGGACATTGGCTACAGAGTGATTGAGGCACTCTTAAGCAGTTGTAAGAAATGCCTATACAGGTTAAGCAATTCAGCAGCTAACTGAGTATAAGAAACTGTAACCAGACTTTAACAGTGCTTACCTCTGCGCAAATCCACGCAAACCCATGTACAACCGCTTTAAAGAGCCTTAATCACTCTGTGTACATTGGCCATTGTTCTGCCTAGCAACAAAATAAACAATCTCTGCTAGGTTAGAACCCAGGACCATGCACATCATAGCCAAAGTTTATTTACCTCTAAGCCATCTCAGAAATACATAACTGCTGTATTCACAAACATAGCATCCTGCCTAGTCATTCAACAATACAGAGAATGTATTTCAACATGTATATGTAAACAGAATATGCTGGGGGGATAGATTCCTGTCCCAGAGACTTCCTATACACTGGAACAAGCTACACATATTTGTCAAGCAAAGTTCTTCATTAGCACTCTTCAAGAAAAATCTTAATGAGTAGATGGGAAATAGGAAATATACCCCAAGGATCACTTCTGTTTCTCTGCTGGAGAGTAGCACTAGAAAATAACTTTCTTGGGTGGTGTAAGCTATGGAACCTTGCTGGTTAGGCTTACATAGGCCCTTGGGCCAATAGCATAGTACCTACCTATGAACCTATGTGTGTATGAAAATATATTAATGTCTAAACAGATACAACATACTGATATATGTAGAAATATATATATATATATATATATATATATATATATATATATATATATATATATATATAAGCAGATATTTATAGCTATATAGGTATATACAGATACATCTGTAGATAAAGTGGGAACATAGTAGAAAATATATGTCCACAAGCACCATTAATGGGGTTGACAGGCACAAACAACATACATCATGCACAAATAGGTATTCTCCCCCCCACAGCCAAACACGTCTGCCCTGCAATACACTACCAACTGTTGCAGATCCCATAACCAGGACATTACACAGCAAGGGCACAAGATGTTAACAGTATTCCATCCCACCTGTATGATGTCAGGCTGGTATCAGTAACATATCATGCAGTACAGTCAGGCTCATAATGACACCCGTTTTGCAGTCATCTGTTACATTTGTTAGTCAGAGTCTCGTACTGTTGGCCTGTACTTCAGAGAAGTAGATGCCAAACAACAGTGGTCCCAGGACTGAACCTTGAGGTACTCCACTTGTCATGTGTCTGGGGATGGATTTGGAGTCAGTTACACCTTCAGTCTGGAGTCTGTCAGTAAGCCATGTGGCAAACCATAAAGTGGCATAGGGATGTATGGCCAGATTAGTATGTTAATCTATGTTTCCAGACTGGGGGATGGTGTTGAAGGGCCTGTAGAGCCTGCTATCTATGCAGGTACATGTGTATTCCCACATAGGAGGTGTAGCCAAGTTTTGAGTCAGTCTGCCTGTAGCCTGCACTGTGCTTTGTTACATGCCTAGCAGCTTACTGTACTTATCCAGTGAGATGTCATGTCCAGATACTTGCCAGATGTACTGCTGCCTTGCCACCATAACAGTCATGTATGTCAGACAATACAGTGGGATGCTGTTCAGATGTTTGTCAGTAACTAGTGGATAGTATGTGGCCGTGGCACCTCTGTACCAGCGGTTATTAAGTGTCAGGACAGATAGGGGTGTATGAATGCATAACCTATAGGGAGCAAATGTATACCAGTATGTACATGTTATACCCATCTACATGGCTGTTAACATCCACAGTGACAGGCCTGGCCCACATGTCTTTCATGAAAGGGTTCTGTGTATACCCCTGGTCTGACCCGAGTGTGTCAGACTGTCCACATATATTGGCCATATCGCAGCTGTAGTCCACAGGGGTGTTGCTGTGCTAGCAGTGCTACTGTACTATGATGACATTAGGATGTCTGTAAGTGGCCAATGGCACACGTTAACAGCAGATGTGGACTCCCACACACACTATTTCTCTGAAGATATTCCCAATTACAATAGCAATAGTCTACAAATATACCTGCACTACATACGTGATATACCCTTGCAGTGAGAGGTTGGGACTGCTGGGGCAGAGGTAGGGCTTCACTCCATGTGCAGGACATATGGTGAACATATATGTATATATAAGTATGCATATATCCATATAGATATGTACACATATACATATCTTGCTTACTGTATGCCAACAGTTTTACACATATGTGCTTGTGTTCCAGCCTCTGTCCTCTAGCTACATACCAGGCTTTGCACATATGACATGCTGTCAGCGGTTGTATGTAGTGGGCTGTGTGTATGTCATGCTGTCATTCCTGCCATCACTCCACTGCTGTTGTGTCCCCCACACATACTGGGGGGTTGGGGCCATGTATGTGTGGGTTTCACCTATACAATACATGTGTGCCCTAATGCACTCCAAAGGCCAGTATATGCAACAGTGGTATATGGCCCAGTATTAGTGTGAGTGTAGAGGGGGTGTATCATGAGTAACCTAGGCTGTTGCAACATGTGTGGGTATTTGGGATAAGATGTCTTAAGGTATCAGGCTATACTTTACCATACAATCCACCTTGGGTAAATGCAGGCCTACTGCCTTCTGCCATATGGGATATTCTGTTTGTCAGTGTGATTGTGATTGTGTCAGGTATGCCTTGTTATGTAACAGATACATCCCATTGTGTCAACTGGGGTCTATACCCTCTAGGGATTGTGTACAGAGTGTAGATAGAGGCTGCTGACCTATACATCTGCATTACATACTGTTGATTGTCTGGTATGCTGTGGCCCAGTCTGTCATTATTGATGTACTACTTGAAGGTCTAGGCCTGGACAGCAGCCTATGTCAACCTTTCCAGACTACTGTCTTAGTATAACTGTTTCACAGTTGCATTACACTGTTCATATGGATGTCAGCATATAAACGGCTATGTGACATGGCATATACAACTGTCATAGTACACAAATAAAGCTTTAATTTTCATTTATGCATACCTGTGTGTAGTGTTGTACCCTTTGATATCTCTGTGGGTATATGTTGCAAGCTATGAATGTCATTTGTATGGGTAGCTCATACAGTTTCCAGTTGTTAAGGTGGTGATTATAGGAATACTGGCTGCTCCATATTGTGTGCACATACTACATATGTATATTTCTGTACAAATCTGTGTGTGTGTGCATGTATAGTTACATATATATATATATATATATATATATATATATATATATGTATATATATATATATATATATATATATATATATATATATATATATATATATATATATATATATATATATATATATATATATATATATATATATGTGTGTCTGTCTATATGAATCCTAGGGATGGCCATGTTGTGTCTGGTCCTGGTTATGGGATCTGCAACACTTGGTACTGTAGTATGGGGGGGGGGTCGTGCTTGGTTGGGGGGGTATACCTATTCATACCAGACGTATATTGTGTGAGGCCTCTCAACCCCATTGACGTTACATGAGCACATATATGTTTTGTTATTTCCCTATTATCTCCAGATGTATGTCTGTACATCCCTATGTATGTATGTATGTAAATATATATATTTATTTCATTTTATTCGATTTCTTTTCACATGATTCATCCAATATATATTTCATTCTTCATACACTTTTTACATTTTCATACAGTGTTTATACCAACATATTTATATGATGTCACATCTATTTACATTTTTATGTCATATATACACACTCCACCTTGCAATATATTTTTTGTTCTTATTTATATTTATTTTGTGGTTTTTGTTATTGAAATGAGAATATATAGACTTATTTTATTGATGTACTTTTGCTATAGAGTTATACTAATATATATTAAGATAATTGATTAATTGAATGATGAATTCTAATTACATCTTACTATTTAAATGCAAGTAAATACTTTGATTAATTAGATCTGATGAAGCGTACCAGAAGAGTACGCGAAAGCGCTTATCTGTTTTTTACTCAATAAATTATTTTTATGCCCTTTTCGTGGTAGTCCGACTAAGTCTTCTTGATCACACACACACACACACACACACACACATATATATATATATATATATATATATATATATATATATATATATATATATAAAAACCTGTTGTATATGTTTAGACATGTAGATGTGGACATATATATCTACAGGTGTAGGCATTTGCATGTGTATATGTTCATAAATATTTATATATATATATATATATATATATATATATATATATATATATATATATATATGGTTGACAGGCCATATGATCGACTTTCATTTGGTCGACAGTTCATTTGGTCGACAAGTAGTTTTATGTAGGGGACTTCGCCCCCCACTCCCCCCAATGTGGGGGACTGTGCCCCCCACAGCCCTCCTAACTATATATATCAACTCCAGGGTTGAACAACATTGGGGAGGGGGGCAAATCTGCCTGTCGACCAAATGAATTGTCGACCAAATGAAAGTTGATCAAATGGCTTGTCGACCATCTCAGGTAGACCCATATATATATATATATATATATATATATATATATATATATTATATATATATATATATATATATATATATATATATATATATATATATATATATACATACATATATGTATATGTTGTACCTGTTTAGACATTAATATTTTCACTCATACATATACATCTACTTCTTGAAATTCATTCTCTCTACTGTTGAATGACTGGGCTGGATGATATGTTTGTGAATGCATCAAGGATATTTCTGTCATGGCTTATTGGTAAATCACTTTGGCTATGGTGTGCAGGGTCCTGGGTGTGATACTAGCAGAGGTTGCTTATTTTGTTGCTGGCCAGAACATGGAACGTTGGCTACAGAGTGATTAAGGCACTTTTAAGCAGTTGTAAGCAGGTTTGCACGACGGTAAGCACTGCCAACCTCCGCTTATGTTTTCTTACAGTCAGCTTCAGATTTCTCAATCTGTGTAGGCATAGCTTACCCTTGCGCAAAACTGTGCAAACCCACTTACCGCTGCGTAAAAGTGCTTACTGCAGCTTACCCCTGCGCTAATTTCTTTAAAAGAAAAGAAAAAGGTGTTGATAGGAAAGTGGTGAAAAACGGGGCACAAAGAGGGAAAGACAGTAGGGAAAATAGCTAGGCATGTGCAGGAAGGTTATAGGAAAGGTCTAAATCTGCTCATTTCTTCCACAGCAACAGCTGTGCATATACACTATATTTGCAGGTACATTTTGACCCTCAAACCCCTGTGAGAGAGGTGAGGACAACATATGTTCATTGTGATATCAATTAGACCAGATTACATGTGTCCAGTGGAAACTTGTGCGAAATGGACAGCTATGTATGGGGCAAGATTTTTTTGTGGGAACAGCTTGCCCTTTTTTTTTTTCAGGTGAGAGTGGGATGTTGGGGAGGGGTAGTAGGTATATTTGGGGAGGTAGGTTGGGTAGGTTAACAGACAAGACACACAAGACGCATACAGGACCGGTATATGACACATGTGTGGGGTAAACACCTTGGATGGGGTGGGGTGTTTGGAAGTCACAAGCCCATAAGCCCCCAACTTTAAACAGTGGGACTGAGGTCCCCACCCATGGGCAGTCACCACTGCACCTTCATGGCCCTGAAGGTGGCTGTGTTGGGGGCTGTGTAGAGGGGCTGGCTCACCCTGTAATAGCACCACTCAGCCCTCAAGCTGGCATAGCCATTCTCTATACTCCAGATTGAGCTCCTTACACACCATGGCCCAGACCTGTTGACAGGTGACAGGTTCCCCTCCGCGCCTGCTCTGAGTAGGGGCCCATCCCCTGCAGCGGTTCCACCTGAAGGTAGCGCAGGGTCTACAGAGGAGGAGGTCCCAGGCTGGGCCCCAGATGTGCTGGTGCCCAGTGCCATGGTCAGCTGAGGTGGGACAGGTGGGTCCGCTGGGACCGGCCTTCACAAACTAGCTGTGCTTTCACAAGTTTATGACAGATATGGGTTAGTAACAGTCAACAGCATTCAGGATTAGTTGTAACAGCATGCATAGGTATTCCCATTAACCCGACACACTAGAATTAACACAGTTGCAGAGCAAGCAGATCACTTGCATATATGGAACAACAGTGGCCATTACAGGAGCATGCAGGTTTCACTGATGGCAACATGCCACCAATATGGGTGCATTTTCACATGGCACATGCATAGAAACAAATGTGAATATTTATAAATCATTAGGACATATGTCCCAACAAAAGGTTGGAGTGTACACATACCAGTTGAGGAGTGTCATTGGGTTATTATGTACATATGGTAGGGGTGATAGAGACAGTTCAGTTAACAACTAATATACCCTTGTAGTTTTCACAACAGTCTTAGTCATTGCAGTGGTCTTTCCCTTACATGTATTATTACACTACACAATGGCCTTATATTGTACACTTCTTTGTTTATTTATTATTATATATGTGACCCGTGTCTTACATGCAGGTGTGACAGGCTGCAGGCGTTAATGCAACATATGTTGAAAATTGCTGTCATACAATTTGGGTGAGGTGCTAGAATGACAGGTTTGTTTCCATATACAAACTCTGACTATGTACACATTTGAATATCATTTATATGTGATTGACAGCTGCCTACAATTCTTGTAACATCACACTGGATTTTCAGGGGAACAGGGTACCAAGCAGGTGATAAGGGCCATTTATCTGGACATGCTGGACAGATTGGAACAGTTGTGGTGTATGAATATGCATACAACGTAGTAGCACTCCCAGGAGTCAAACCCCTGTTGTGTGTGACAAAATATTATAGCTAACATCACAGTACACTGTGCTATCAGGGAATTGATGTGCAGCTTTCGACTGTTTTCTAAGTCTCCCTAACTTGTACAATGTAACTGACATCTTGGCACTTCCAACATTGGTATGCAGAACTTCATGCCTATTTTATCTGCATACCATGGTGTGGGTGACACAGCTTAAGATACAACAGTACTATTTGTAGTATGGAACAGATCGCCAACATATTATAGAAGAGTAAACAGAAGCACTCCAGAAGTTATACCTTTATTCACAGACTATTACACATTTATTTCTACTGGGGCAACACTTCCTAAGGCTCTTATATTTATTTGTTATGAAAGTACATGCAGACTGATTACTAACCTACCTCGCGATGCAGCTTTTGCAGACTAGCATCATGGGCTTGCTGTTTCGCAGCCCACTCATCTGCAGCTGTCAGAGAAATGCAGTGATATTTAGCCATACCTGTCCACAGTATACACAAGCTAGGCAATTATTTACTACTTAGTAGAATGAGTACTTAGTCCTGGGGCATTCGGCATCTTCTGAGACTCCTGGATCCACTCTTCCAGTATAGCCCCCTTCGGCCGCTTCAGGTCAGCATGGTGGTGCCTGACCTGCTCACCAGTCTGGGGGATACCTATGGCACTGCATTGGTCACGGGTGAGACTGTCCAAGGCCTCCGTTTTATACTGTGAGCCCTGGGACTGGCCCTGAAGTAGTCTCTGCTCATGGTGTTTTACCAGGAGCCATACCATGATTTTTGACTCCTGGATGCCTCAGCATTGTGCTCTAAGTCAAGTGCCTTCACCCACACCAGCCATTCTGCCTCTAGTAGGAAGCTGCAAACAGTTATAAGTATTCCCACATGTGGTGTTTAAATATGGCCATTGTTCCACACTTTGACGTGATTGGCCGGTTTTGAAAAGGCTAAGCTATGGCACACCTGCTTACATAAGGTTGGCACTGCTTAAAGAAGTATACCACTAGACAGATTGAATTGGCTCTGCTACACATTGCTTACACTTCTTAACTTGAGCTGTGCTGTGGTTAGCATTGCTTAATAGTTAATTAGCACTATATTTCCCATTTGGCAATAATTTATTCTTCATTACAGGTTACATATGTGTCTGGTATCCATGATTCATGTGTACATACACTGTATGGGGACCGTGGGAATTCTACACATTATTACAATCACACCTCAAATCTATGCTTACTGCAGTACTTCAATTCACATATTTATGTTCTGTGGCAGGTTATCCAACATCACACTGTACATAGATTCAGTTCACATGTTTGGTTTGACTTTCCTTTGGTGAGGATTAGTTTACTGATACCTCATTCATATCTATTGCTATGATGGCCTGGTGGTTAACTACTGTGACTATAGTGTGCAGGTTCCTGAGTTTGAGCCTTGCAGTGGCAGTTTATTTTCTTGCTGGGCAGAACATGGGCCGTTGGATTCAGAATGATTAAGGCACTTTAAAACAATTGTGAGTGGGTTTGCTCGGGTTTGCGCGACGGTAAGCACTGCTAACCTCTGGTTACAGTTTCTTACACTCAGCTTCTACATTGCTTAATCTGTGTAGGCAACGCTTACCACCGCACAAACGCACATAAACACACTTACTACTGCTTATTTTTGCTTAACCCTGCTTACTAGTGCCTTATTCATTATGACACTGACACTTCACATGTGCATTTAATGCAGTACTCCAGTTCACATTAAATATTATTATGTAGGTTATACAGCAAAAAGATTTAAAAATATGTTCATATACAGATTTTACATGGAAATGATATGTGCTGCAGTGGGACTCAAACTGGGAATTTCTGCTTGTGAGGCGGATGCAATAATCACTACACTATTACTGTGCTGCTTCATTTGCATATATATTCAGTTTATCTGGAGACTGGCATGATCGAAAGACTTCCTACTCAGTGAGTGGGATGGACAATTTGCAGCTTTGGTCCTGTTGTGTGGTTTTGTATCTCTGTTATGTAAACTACTTCACAATTCTGTGTTTCTCCTTTAGCTTGCCTTGTTCTTTGGGTGATGTCTGAGTTAACATCATCATGATAGTGTCCTGGGATGATACATTAACAGAGTTTTGTTGTACTTGATTTCAAGACATTTTACATTATTGTTTAAATCACATCCCATATATTTAATGGAAAATATGACTAATATCATGAAGAAATGTTATGGATTGATTGGAAATGTACTTTGTTCTTTTACTAGCAAACAACCAGGTGTTAATTAAAAGATATATATCGCTTATGTATCCCCCATCATTGAGTATGGATAGCCTTTGTGTGTGCTGAGTATTATTACATTGAAAATGTTGAGTATTAAGAAAATTATAACTCGGCAAATCAAAATTTGTAGGAATCTACTTTATTGTATCAAACTCAAACAATTACCTTTTTATTCAGTTGCTTATTGGTTTATGATAGGGAACTTAATTATGAACTATACATACCTAAGAGATCATCAGCTATCAGCTATGATGTGTGTTATTTTCCTGGTCATCTTCTTAACATTAGAAATAATTATCTAATGGTTACCTTGCCAGCTACTAAGACAAAGTTAAAGTGTGCCTTATTTAAATCAAGGGCTGGTAGAATCTTGAATTCATTACTATTGACTTATATCTTGGCTTACAACAACATAGTGGATCATTGCCATTTCCATAATTCAGCTTATTTTTATTATTTCTGTTTCCCTTACTTGTTATGTTTTATAACTTTGTTTACAAAATGGCCACCCACAGTTTATTAATACAGTTGGATAGCTTTCAGAAATATTATATTTTACAATGTCAAATAACACCACTATAAATTTGCCTACCAGCTCTGTAATCCAGTCAGTAAAACTAATGAACAGAGCTGTCATGCTCTTTTAACAGCTGGCAGAACAGTAGTCAGACATGACAAGATGACACAAGATGACAACTATTTTTTTTCAGCAGTAAAAACATGTGCCAAACATCTTAGTTATTAACGAGCATTGCTAACAGAGAAGCAAACAAGACTTTTTAAATTTAGTGCCACTTCATTTTGCTGTGAAATGCAAAGCAAAATGTCATAACTCCTTTATAACCCAATAATGTCACAGATACAATCAAAGAAGAACATATGAGTGTAGAGATGGTCAACATCTATTCTTTCCCATAAAATGGAAATTTATATATCACAGCTTTAGACCAGATGAAAAAAATACTGACATTCTAAATGCTGCTTTTCAAAATGATTTGCAAGTATTGTATGTTACTTGCCTATTGCCATAAAGTGCAGTACAAAATAGCACAGCTTCATTTGGACCCACAGTCAGAGATGTACAGTTCAGTCATTTCAAAATAGATCGTATTTAACAATATATTGCTAAAATATGAGTTCTGTCTGATAAAATTCAAAGCAGAATTTAGCAGCTCCAGTCAGATAATAATGTAAAATACAACATTCTGGAATTAAATACACACACACACACACACACACACACACACACACACACACACACACACACACACACACACACACACACACACACACACACACACACGTGCACACACACACACACACACACACACACACACACACACACACACACACACACACACACACACACACACACACACACACACACACACACACACACACACACACACACACACACACACACACACACACACACACACACACACACACACACACACACACACACACACACACACTCTCACCTGCAGATCTGTAATTACGTACACATATTTGGTGACATCTAGCAGGGCGGCCGTGGTGGTGCAGCGGTTAGCATTGCCACCTCACAGCAAGAGGTTTTCTGGTTCGATGCTGGGGTGCTTTCTGTGTAGAGTCTGCATGTTCTCCCTGTGGTCGCGTGAGTTTCCTCCAGGTGCTCCAGTTTCCTCCCAAAGACATGCAGTAGGTGGACTGGATACTCTAAATTGGCCCTAAATGTGTGTGTGTGTGTGTGTGTGTGTGTGTGTGTGTGTGTGTGTGTGTGTGTGTGTGTGTGTGTGTGTGTGTGTGTGTGTGTGCCTTCTGTGGAAGGTTGGGCGCCAGGCTGGCAACTCAACACTGTAAAACTCCACTGCCAATCATGAGCAGACAGATGATCTGCTGTGGCGTCCCCTAACCAGGAAAAGCCGGAAGAAGATTTGGTGACATCTAGCAATTTCTGAAAGTACACCATTTGATTTATTCCATTATAAATTAACAAAGAATGGGACTATTTTCCCTAATAAAAATCCCTTCATTTACTGAGCTTCATGTGATTAGAAGGCACTCTCAGAGGGTTTATTATTTCCCTAAAACGCCAATCTTTTGACTCTTGTTGATAGCTCAGTGCAAAACATACTCTTCACATCATTCCTATGTACTTTAAAATGTTCTCCTATTCCTTTACAATGTCTTTTAATGGTATACTGCTTAGTTGACATGCAATATAATAATCCCACAGATGCTGAGCAGAGTCCTATGAAAATGTTTGGATTTGCACCTATATGGAAGTTCTACTTATACTATTATTGTTGTTATTATGAAATCTATGTTTGCTGGGTATAGAATGTCAGAGTGTCTGGAAATGGTCTGTACTGTGGAAGGCAAGAGTTGTATAATTTGATAAGTTGTGGGGATTTAAATATACTACCTCTGTTCTTAGATATTGTCATAACACTGAAAAACTAGAATGAATGGTCTAAGTAGTTATAAATATCTCCTGTTGCATTATGGATATTCCTGGACAAATGTCTTAACAATACAGCATTAGCAATAATGTATAAAGTTATAGATCTGTTGTATATTTTCAGCTTGTTTTAAGTATGCAAGTTTGAATGCTTATTTGTTTACAGTTTATACTATGGATAAAAAAACAAAACATGATTATTATTTCATGATGTGCCCAGTCAAGCAAGAAGTCAACTGCGGATATCTTTGAATGACCTTTTGCCTATTGATTTCCACTAACTTTCAGGTAGTTCAGTTATATCACTGATTAACATAGAACATAAATGTAACACTTAGTAAATGTGTGAAATAATCCAGAATTAGTTTAAAATATACCTGTAGAATGATGCAGACAATTATATGTTTAGCAAAACACAGGCAAAGTGACACAAGGCTTAATTTGGCAAATCTGTATGAAACAAATATTTAAAAAAATATTAATTTAACCCCCAAAAAAAACATCAAACAAGTTTTTGTTGCAAAAGTATGAAAATTAGTACTTCAGAGGTAGGAATGACAATCTGGCGAGTAGACTTTGTATTCCAACTCAAATCATAGAATTGCAGACCAGGATTCATAAAAGTCCATACTTCATGCTGAGTGCATTTGTGTGATGAGCAGTGATGAGTGAACTGTTTGATATTCATTGCATAGGTCTACATGTTTCTTCTGGCCTCAAAACAAGGGTAAGCAACAGAATACACTAATGAGGGAATATATAGCTCAATTACATTCTAATAAAGCAAATCAATATAAGAGAGAGATTCAGTAATATAGTAATGTATAAACTAGATGCATACACTCCCCATTCCCTTAAGCCCTCGGTTACAATACTCAATGGAATACAACCACAAAGATAGTTAGACAATGTTTAACAGTCTGTTAAACATGAGCAGGATAGCACAAAAATGCAATTTAGTACAATAGTTTGGATGAAAGCATGGATTTGACTAAGCATGCATCAGATCTTCACTGTTTGCATCAAACATAGGCAACCCTAAGTCACAAAGTCATTGTCACTTGCACAGGCTAGGGGTTACAAGTTTGACACAAAAGAAGAGTATGTGTGTGTGAGAGTGAGAAATCAGGTTAGCAACAAGTATGCATACTCATAGCCAGTAGCACCTGATGTAAAGAAGTCAAATATTACTGATTTTTTTATGTTTCCATAAACCAATGTAACACACAGACAGGGTCTTTGCACAGTGGTGTTTGTATAGCAAAATCCAGCGAAAAAGTCTAAAACCTTAAGAAAGCCAAAGTGTCCAAGATAAAAGTCCATTAATATCCAAAAAATATCACAGACACACGGTATGCACCACTGAATGGTTTTAATATACGAACAGTAAAAAAAAAGTAAAATCAATATGCAAAGCTTTCGAGACGAGCTCTTTCTCAATGCAACAATTAAAGTGCCATTAAGATCTCTTATATATAGTTAAATACACTAGCTAGCCAATAATATAGAAACATCAACTGACTAAACAATAAAATAATAACTAAAATCAATCAAAGTAAATAACATATAAAGTTTTTAAATGCACAAACCAGACATATAAAATATACTTGTATATACAATTATGCCTGATTTTCAAAACAGGTTTAATACTATGTTGGGAATTTAGCCCTGGTAGCACATCCACCCTAAAATAATTTATCCATTTGTACTCTAAAAATGCAGCTTTTTCAGCTAAGTTACCTCCTCTAATATAAAAAAAAAACTTTTTGGAGAACTCTACATTTAAACCTATGATTCAAACCATTTTGTGAGATATGCTTATATAGGGCATTAGTATCTACACCTATACATATATCTGATAGGTGTGAACTAATACTTTCCTTAAGCTTCTGATTTGTTTTCCCTATATAGAAATGGTCACATGCCACACAGCAAGATATATTACATTCTCTGTGAAGCAAGTAGCACAAGTATTAAAAATAAACTCATTTCTGGTAACTGGATGTATAAAAAGACAAACTTTGTGTTAATCTCAGTACAAAAACACAATTATAACATGGTATTGTACCCTTCTTTATACTCACATAAGTTTTTTTATACATATCCTTATAACAGACCATCTGTTTCAAGTTCTTTTCTATTTTGTTGGTGAATTTAAGTTGTATACCTACATTTTTCTAATATCATTGTTGGACTGTAAAATAGTCCAATTTTTGGCAATAATTTGCTTAACCATATTCATATGTCTATTATATTTTGTAATATACCTTACATAGCTCTGTTCATTACCATCATTACTATTTCCAGTTCTAAACAAGATTGTCTTGTTCATTTATCACATTTCTCCCTTCTCTTTCTATCATTTCTTTATTATAACCTCAAATCTTAAAATCGTTAGTCATACTTTCTAACTCCAAGATAAAATGTTTATCAATAGTATTTAACCTACTAGCTGTCAGAAATTGTCCTTTTAATACATTCTGACATACATATTTCAGATTCATGCTCCTAGAGTGTACATATCGAGTGGCCTGGACCTCTTTCCGATATATCTTTGTTTCAAATTTCATGTCCTTGTACATAATACAGATGTCCAAAAATTAATAATTTCATCTGAATGATGCACATCAAACAACAGAAACTGAGTCTCATTTTGTAAATCAGTTACAAAAATGCTTAAGTCATATACTGTACCTGCCCAGAGTAAAATATGTCATCTACAAATCGCTTGAAAAACCATAACTTCTGATTTTATTCCCATATTGCATTTCATTGTTAAATACATATTCCTCTTCCCATCTCGATAATATGAGATTAGCATAGGTATTTGCAACTGGAATGCCCATACCTACCCCCCAGTTGTTGATGGAACATCTCGTCATTTAAAATAAACACATTATTAAATAGCACAGTTTTCAACACAGAACATAATATCTCAATTTTAACAGCAGTATAATTAGTATATAACAATAAATACTCCCTTATGGATTATATACCATATTCATTGGGTATAATGGTAAACAATGACTTTATATCCATAGTAACCAAAATAAAATGCACATTCCTGTTGTTACTGGATCAATCTCTCAAACTTGTCAAAAAATCATTAGTATCTTTGATAAAGCTTTTAATAAATTTCAACAAGGCACTCAACTGTTGTTCTAAATACTTTGATAAAGGGGTAGTTATCCATTTATTAGCAGACACAATATGCCTCATAGGAGGCCTATTAATACTCTTATGTAGCTTTGGTAAGCCATAAATAACTGGCATTGCAGAACTGAATACATATAAATAATTATAAAGTTCAGGCTCTATTGATCCATCCATTAATAACTCATACAGATAATTTTTCATCGGAAAAAATATAAGCATTTACTGCAGTATTGTTAACTTTCTTAAAAGTCATAGTGTTGTTAAGTAATTCAGACATTAGTTTGTTATACAATACTGCATCCATAATCACAACTTTGTCTCACTTGTCTGCTTGTTTTATCACTATATCTTGATTATTACAAAGCTTCTTTAATGCATTCCTTTCTTCTTGGTTCGAATTATATTTCCTTTGACTATTTTTTACAAAAAACAAATTGTAAATATCTTGCTCACACATTTCAGTAAAAGCTTTAATTACCTGTGTACACACAGGGCCAAATGTACTAGATCTTTAGAGACTTTCAGTAGATAAATTAATACACTTATTAAATAAAAGCTTTAGATCAATATTCTATGTGAAGTGTATCAATTCAGTTAGCATATCGCTTATATTACCCTCACAGGATGGTACATAGGACATACCTTTATGTAAAACAGATAATTCATTCTCAAAAATTGCATATTTAGATGAATTAACTACAATCCATCCAACAATCATTTCCTGGACTGTTTTCTACATGTAACAGGGCCTGGATGAAGTGATATACGCTCCTTGTTAAGTGACATCGACCTGCCATTCCCCTTCTGCAATCTGATTCTTCTCTTGCTCCTCCTTCTGGACTTCATCACTACCTGAATACATAGTTGTATTTGGAGTCAACCAGGTCCTAAAAAGTTATCAGCTGTAGTTTCTCCATTATTATTTACTTGTGGTATTATATTAACATTAGGTTGTGGGGATACATCATTAGTTGTATTTATATCAACAGTAAAGTTATCTAAATCCCCAACTACTTCACTACACTTCACTTCAGTGAACCAACTTTATTCATGTTGCTAGAGGACTTAGCTGAAAAAAGTGAAGTTTTAGCGTACACATGGATACATTATTTTAGGGTGGATGTGCTATCAGGACTAAATTCTCAGCATAGTATTGCACTTGTTTTGAAAGTCAGGCATATTTGTGTATAAAAGTATATTTTTATATGTCTGGATTGTCAGTTTAAAAGTGAATATGTTATTTACTTTGATTGTTTTTAATTATTGTTTTATTGTTTAATTAATTGATGTTTCTATATTATTGGCTAGCTGGTGTATTTAACTATATATAAGAGAACTTAATGGCACTTTAATTGTTGAAGCATTAAGAAAGAGTTTGTCTCGAAAGCTTTGCATATTGATTTTATTGTTTTTTTTATTGTTCGTATATTAAAACTGTTTAGTGGTGCATATGTGTGTCTCTGATATTTTTGGATATTAGTGTTTGTATAGCAAGTGTTACACCTTCTATACAAACACCACTGTGCAAAAGTGCAGATAGTTATTTCAGTGTCCAAGAAAATCATACTAAAACCATAACTAAGTAGTACTCCTAAAGACCATACCATGCTTTGACAGCAAATTGTAATAATGTTCTCCCAAAATAATGTGATTGCATAAATGTGCATCTATAAAACAACAGTATATAAAGTTTTGAAGCAGTTGGTGAATCCAAATAGTGTACCCTATTTTGGTACGAGTTATTTAGTGCCAGTTGTGCTTTTATTGTGTAGACTAACCCCTATGCACATGTGGAATATGTAAATCAGGTATCAGCTCATTATAATTCCTGAATCACTCAAGCTTCTCAATGTGCTGGGCAGGTAAACATGGTGTATGGTCCTACACAATGCCATGCACACACCATATCAGTACATTTGGTATTCAGAACTGAGGCTAGCTTATGGAATGCAAATGTGACTCAAATATTGCATGACTAATTAAGGGTTTAACACTCCTGCCTTTGGATGTACACATACAGCAGGTTAGAGAAAAAAGATGTATAGCAAAGTCTGCAATTATATTGGCTGACTAAGGAGATAATCTTTATAACACTTTTATAAAAATATGGTTAAGAAATAAATGTGCTTCTGAGTAAAAAGTGTCTGCAACTTGTGACATATATACAACTTAAATATTCAAACAGAAGCATTAAATATAAATGCAAATTATAGTGCAATCATGTTACAAGCACACCACAAGACAGTAATGCTCACAAGAGAAATGGAAGAACACACTATTGTATTCCTTACATTTGTTTGTACTGTCACATGTCAAGTTTCTGTAGCATAACTTGCACACATTTACCATTCAGTCTTCCTTCTACTGTTAAAGTACAAAAGACAAGTGTAATAATGTGGGTATATTGCTCCCAAAGTGAAAAGTGTTAGAGTTACAAAGTTGACTATTCAGTCTCTACTTTCTCTGCCTCATAGTGTCTATGTTAATGTGAGAAACACTGTTAATTAAATAATTTATGTATTTGTTTATTTAACATTTGTTGATCAGGACAGTCTGACTGGACAGCAAGTGTCCATTTGCAGTGCAATGCTCCAACATACAGAAACATCATATAACAAAAACAATGAATGGTATATGTAATACATAGTGTCACAAGAATATATGATGCACAAGTTTAAAGAGAGTAGTTCAAAGAACAACAATTTGCAAAGGTGGTTAAGTACAGAGGCAGGAGAAAAAAGCTATTTTAGATTGTTTACATTATTTACATGTTTGACAGAATCATAAGCAAGTAGTTGAGGTGATGGAGGAAATATATGGTGAGTTAAGGGCAAGGAAGGATGACAGTAAGATTAATCAGGTTTGTACATGAGCAGATCCATGTTTTAGCTAGGAGAAGTTTCAGTTTGTATCTTAAAAAGGCCAAATTATTTTCAAGCCTTATTTCTTGGAGGAGGGAGTTCCAAGTTTTTGAGACTGTGTAAGAATAAAGACATTCATCTGCACTATTTTTACACTTAGTTTTTTCAAGTATAGCAACATTGGAGGACCTAAATTGTTGAGTAGTGCTGTATAAGCTGAGGAGGCTTGTTAGTGTTGGGATTTATGTGGGGAGTATAGTATCTGATGAGCAAAAATGAGTTGGTTGTAAGTTAGTAGGAGTTCTAGCAAGTGCAGTTGCCTCACAGATTGGCAGTGATGAGAGTGGGATATGGAGTTGGTGGTGAACTTGTCAATTATATTGTAATGTGCTGAGTATATTAAGGTCAGCCTTGTTTAATCCTGTAAGCACTGGTGATGCATATAGAAGTGTGGATAAAAGATAAGTTCTCTCTAAAGTGACCATGGCTTATGCGGAGAGGTAATGTTTGCAATGATATAGGGCTCCTTGTTTTTTTTTTTTTTTTTGTGAACTTTGGATACTGTAAGAGCAATATGTTTGTCATATTTTAGATTTTGGTCAATAGTCAGACCAAGCAATTTGGCATGTGACACTTTTGAGATTATTGGAAGAGGTGATAGAGAAAGAGATAAGAGGGTTAACCATTTTATTGGGATGAAAGAGCATTAGTTGGGTCTTTTTTGGGTCTAATATCAGTTGGGAGTCCTTTAGCTAAGTCTCTATTTCAGTGAAAGTCTGCTGGGTTTTGGTCTGAAGCAGTTGCATTGCAGGTGCAGAGCAGATTACTGCAGTGTCATCAGCATTTTGCACTATGCTGGCCTGATGAGTGACAGTGTGAAGGGTATTTGTGAAGATGGTAAAGAGCAGGGGTCCTAGTATGGAGCCTTGAGGTACCCCTTGTGAAACAGGAAGAAGAGAAGAAAGTGATTCATGCCGTTTTACTGCTTAAAGGCGATTGCTGAGATATTCATTAAACCAGAGAAGGGAGGGGGTATCAACACAGTGCCTTGAGAAGGTGGTTAATAGCTTGTGGTGGGATACTGTATCTAAAGCTTTTAATTAATCTAAGAAGATGGTAGCAACAGGGTTGCCTTGATTTCTCTGCTGATTGTGTTAGTGAATGTTATTAATGCGGAGGTGGTACTATGTGCTGGGTGGAAACCATGCTGGGTATTGGATAGTAAATTGTTGGACAGAAGATGGTTAAGTAATTGTTTATGAATGCATTTTTCTAGGATTTTTGATAAGGAAGGTAGAATGGCTATTGGTTGGTAGTTATGTAGCTCTGTAGAGGATTCTCCCTTATGCAAGAGTATGATGTAGGCGATTTTCCATGATGAGGGAACAGTATGCTCAGTGATATTTCTATTTATAAGTATTAATACAGGTTAGGCTATGGATTAAGCTGCTATTTTGAGGTATTTTGATGGGAGATTGTTGTCTTCTAGGTGGTTGTTTTTAAGTTTAGTAAGATATTTATATATAAGGTTTGTAGGTACAGGTCGAAGAGTAAAAGAAGTGTTAGTGCCATTTGGTTGCATTAGGGGTGTGGTAGTTGTAATGGTATGGTTGTTAGTAAGTTGAAGGATGGAGGAGGTAAATTATTGATTAAATTGAGATGCAATTTCATAAGTGTTGCCATCTATATTGGGGGGTGGGGTGCTGGTCCTACCAGGTTTAAGGATTTTGTTAAGCGTGGCCCAGAATTTTTGTGAGTTAGAACTATATTTCTTTTGCAATTCAGTGAAGTGGGATTTTTGTTTTGCCTTATCATCATTTTAGTTTTATTGCGTAGTTTGAGGAATTTTTGTCTGTTGGTACTGCATTTGAGCTGGCACCATGGGTTCCAGGCTTTGTTTCTGGCTTTGATAGTGACACGAGTATCTTTTGAGAGCCAAGGGGCTGGGTTGGAATGTAATCTAATTGTTCTCAGAGGAGCTAGATCATTTAAAATATTTAGAAATGTTCTGTTGAAGTATTCTACAACATTGTTTATTGGAAGGTGATTAAGAGGTGTCCTGTTACAAAGCTGTAGGACTTCTATGAGGTTTTCTTCTCTGAAGTTTCTGGAGTTACAAATTTTGAGTAGGGTGGGAGTTTTGATGAGTTTTATCTGTTGTCTGATTAGGAAGGTGGGAAGGTGGTCACTAATGCAGTTGGCTAGAGCACCATATTGTTATGTTTTGTCTGGGTTATTTGTTAGGATCCAGTCTAAAATCAATTCCTTATTGGTGTTTTTGTCTATGCATATATGTGTTTGAATTAGTTGGACATAGTTGTACAGATTTATATAGTTGAATGGGTTATTGTGGGTAATTGTGCTCCAGTCAATATTAACATCCCCGAGGATGATGGTTTCTTGAGGGAGTGTAGTGGAAGCCCAGTGTAGAATACCTTCTAGGGTTTGTATATTATCCTCTGAGGGAATATAAACTCCCAATAAATTAAGTTGCTTATGCTGGTTGATGACCAGTTTGGCAAATAAGATCTCAGCATTATTAAACTCTGGTGGATCAATAATGTAATAGGGAGACACTTAAGCTATTTTTGTAGAGTAGTGCAACACTACCTCCTCTTTTAGAGTTCTGGTCTGCTCTGTGGATGTTATAGCCGGGGGGCAGGTGATCTCATTGCCTTTCACATGGGATTTGAGCTATGTTTCAGTCAGTATAGCTAGGTCAGGGGTATATGTGGAAAGGGTAGCATGCAATTCATCTAATTTGTTTAAGATACTGTGGGTATTTATGTTGAGGATTAGTAGGTCTGATTCTTTTGATTTGCAGGGGAAAGTATATGTATGTATGTTTGTGGTATGGTGGGGAGACAGGGCAGGGCCAGGGTTAGGATGAATGTCCCCGCAAAGCATGAGTTGGGATGATAACCTTGTAATGGTTGTTAAGTAGTGTATAGTGATTTGGTGGAAAATCCAAAAGGGGTATTTTTTGGATTCTGTGCCTTTGTTAGTAAAGGATGAAAACTCTATCAATGAGTGGTTATATAGTGCTGGAGCAATGTGAAAGTGTTTGGAAGTAGATGCTGGTGTGAAAGGAAGTGTAGGAGATGACTGGTATGAAAAATAGATAGTGGAAAATTCGTAAGATGAAAGGTAGTACAGTGAAAGAAGGAAAGTAGGCATTATAATTACGTGAAAATGCATAGTTGTAAAAGTTAGGTAATGGGTGTGGGGATGTGGAAAATTATTATAGTTATTTTATAAGTAGGTGCCTAGGTGGTTGAATAACCTGCTGGAGCTGTTATGTTGGAGGTGAGGTTTTGGTATCCAGTAGTGGGAGTGGCTCGTGACTGATAGCCTGATTGGTGATGGGTGATGCCAGTATAATGACGTTAATGAAATGATCATAAGGGAGGAGTGTATGTGTAAGATTGTGGGAGTGGTTGGTTTGTGTTAATGAGATTGGTCACTGAATGTGCTTTGGGGAGTGGTGGGAATGTGAGATGACAGGGAGAATAGAATAAATGTAGATATGTGACATTCACATATCCATGACCATAAAAAAGTCCACAAAAAACTAGGAGCATTATACAAAAATAACCAACCTCTCACCAAAGCAGCAAAGATTTTAGTAGCAAATTCCCACCTTATCTCCACCCTACTTTATGCCTCTCCAATATATACCAACTTAAGGTAATGCGATCTAAACAAGCTAGAGACCTGCTACAACAAAATCGCCAAATTCACAACAGGGGCATCCTACCATAGACACCACTGTCTCTCACTTGCTGAACTGGGCTGGCTTGAACTCCCTCACCTCCTTCAATGGTATAAACTCACACTCACCCACAAACTAGTAAACCATCCACTTAAAGTTCCATCCCTACAGAATGTACTCCAACCCTATTGCACCACCAGGCCACTAAGATCCAGCAACAAAAATCACTTACAGGTCACTAAAGCCAATAACTCTGCTGGAGAAGCACTATTCTCTTGCACCATAGCCAAATTATGGAACTCCCTCCCACCCACAATTACCAACGTACCATCATGCATCCACTTCAAAACTTTACTAAAAGCACACCTAAAAACATGCTGGCTATGCCCTTGCAACCCCCCTCTAATATCACCCACCACCTTTCTTTCCACCCCACTAACTACCTTTATTATAGCAAGCTCAGATGCTCATAAGCCTAACTACTTATTATACAGCAGGAACTTCTTATTTGTAACAATTGTTAATGTCTGTTATGTACTTCGCAGATGATAAAGATTCTAGTTGTCTACTATGTACTATGTTCTTCATCTGTAGCTATGTTTGTAATAAATTGCTATGTTGATCAAATTGTTAATTGCTATGTAAATCCAATGTAACTACTGTCTGTATATTTTAACTGTGGAGCTTTTCATCCCAGGCCTCCGCTGAAAATGGATCTACATCCAGTCGGACACTCCAGGTCAAGAAATCTAAATAAATAAATAAATAAATATAGTGGGGTGGGTGGGGTTTGGGGGTAGGGTAGGGGAGTGGAGTGAGCCTGAGCTTTACCGAGGGCAAATGGAGTGGGTCACACCACGTTGACGAGGTAAGCTGCATTCACTTTCACCAAAAACAATCTAACAGTTATTAAGCACCAGCAACAATGGCATGCATTTCAAGGATCAGATTCTGAAATTTGATTAGAGTGAAGGCCAAGCTGAGTAGTGCAATAGAGAAGGGGCATGTGGTTTGGATACGGAATGGGCATGTTAAAACGAATAGCCCTAAAAGGAAAAAATACTTTTGAAGCTAATTGCAGCTATGAGATCAAATTTAGAAGGGGTAAGTGGGGGGGGGGGGCCCATACAAGATTAGACCATCCTTACTGCCGGCCAGATAATACAAATCTAACCAGAATAATGACCGACCTTTTACAGTGTAGTAGATACTGCTTGCACTATTACTTCAGTTCAACAAAAACTGCTTGTAAGTAATTGAGGATCCTTGGGGGGGGGTTGGATGGTAATGACTGATGCTGAAGAGCCCTTTTACAGTGTTGTAGATACTGCTTGCACTAATTCAGTTCTACCAAAATCATTTGCAGTAATTGAAGCTCCTTGGGGGAGGTTTGAAAGGTAATATGCGGCACTGCAGGATAAAATGAAAAAGGAGAGGAGGAGAAAAAAAAGACAAAAATAGTTTTACGGGAATATTAACAGGTAAGCAGCTAGTGTTGAAGACACACTACTTCCAGGGATTTACTGTATAAAGTTAAATAACATCACACACAGCTTGCAATCATCAGAAGCATTTAAACATCAACCACTACTGTTGAGGCAAGTAAATACAATACCCAATGTAAGTTTCAGGTGTATAAGACCACAAAGTTCAGAAATCATCACAAAGAGTTATTTTTTTTTTTTAGGCTTCATTTTTGTGCATCTCTTGGCATTGGGCATCATCAGTTATCAGAGGTGACTATCCATGAATGACAGTTCAATTCCTACAACAAAAACTCAAAAGATTAATTTAGCATGTCATCACTAGCACAGATGAGACTAGTGGGATGTCCTTCAGTCAGCACTGTAGACTGTACTGAGTGCCAGAAAGAAGCCATTTAAGTAGCTTTCTGTTTGTCTCAACATATTAATGCAGTGAGATATGAGTAATAGTACTGATAAAGTAGGGTTTGATTCCAGATTTGGATATTTTGTAGATAGTATTCACAGTTATGGGTCCAGGACATGAGCATGTCTTTAAGTATGCTGGTAATTTTCAGTGTTTGATTTGTGACAACTGAAGTGTGTATAATGAATGATACATTAATTAACATTGATATGTGCCTGCTGTAGTGTTTTTACTGTTGATTATAGCAATAGCAACTTTTTATGTAAATGATGTAACAAATATGCCATAGACTGAAGTCTACGGAAGTAAAACTTGGAAACAGAATAATTTGTGAAATATGGATACCAAAGGAAAACCATTATAAAATGTCTGAACAAGTATTCATGACAGTATGACATTTCCTTAACAGAAGTATACATTTTTCTTACAATATGACCTTATGTAAGCTCCTGTGTGGGCCCTTTCTCAATCTGTCACATGACATGGATGTTTGGTGATGGGTAGCAAAAGTGCAAGTATCATGTGGTAAACATTGTTAAAATACTAAATGTTTTAGAGTAATGCCATAGTTGCTGCATTCAAATCTAGACAGTTTTAATTTGCCAGTGAAAACAGTGAGCCTTACTGTCAACACTTCAGATTTAGGAAGTAAACATTTTGATAAATCAACAGACTGCTTAACATTTTTCCTTTTTTTTTGGCTTTATTTATTTTTTTAGCTTCTGTCTTGCCACAACATCTGGCATTGTGCAGTGTTGACTGTCAGAGGTGGCTAGCAGTGTACAACAATTAACTTTGCAATACAAAAACTCAAAGCTGTATTTTGCATATGCAAAGACTTAGCCATCAGTAGCACAAACAAAACCGAAGCTGGCATACTTCAGTCATCCCTTTAGACAAATCTGACTGCAGAAATATACCTGTTATATAACTTTCTTGTTGGCTTAACATGCTAATGTAGTAACACCGAGTAACAACAGAAGTAATGTTGGGTTTGAATCCAGATTTCTAATTGTTTTACTGAGGATAGTCAAAATAAAGTATTGTCAGTGAATTGTTATTAGTAATTGAACATAGTAATCACAAAAAAAGCACCAGAATCCAGGAAAAGTGACACGAACAGTTTAATTCACTAACGCTGAAACTTCACAACACGTTTTCGTCCTTGACTTCATCAGATACCAACACTCTTGGTGCACTCATCTTAAATACATTAACTAATTAATGGTAGCCAATGACAAACAAATTGATTAATTAGAGTTAGTTAAAAGCGCATACACATATATATACACACACAGATTATACTTCCTAAAACCACCATAAAATTCATACCCTATAATAAACCACATATACAAAAGTTGAATGCTTGTGAATATAAATTTAAATATATAAAAATGAACCTTAAATAAAACTATGACATTATGTTCTAAAAAAATTTTTGTAATGACAATATTTGTTAAAATAATATAAAAATCCTATAATTTAGCAGATCTCAATTTTAAAACTGGCTTGAGTGAAATCATGTCATTGAGACCTGGTTTTCCATTTGCTTCTAAAACAATTTGCCAAAATAGTTCTCTGTATTCCACCAGTGTTTCCCAATTCCCCCCTCTAGGGTCAACCAGCACACATTCTAACACAAAAAATCTAAATGTAGCTAGTTTACATGTAATGGTATGCTTGTATAATGCATTGTTTTCTTTTTTGGTCCTGATGTCATATAAATATTCATAGATTCTTTGCTTTAACATTCTCTCACTCTTCCCTATGTAAAATGAATCACACTTTGTACAGGTAGCTAAATATATTATACCCTTGGTGTTACAGTTAACATATGTTCCTAGAGTTAATGTCCTTTGTCTAATAGGTAAGTCTAATGTTTGTCCAACCTTAAGATGTTTACAATAACTGCAACTTCCACATTTAAATAAACCTACTTTTTTCCTAGTAGCTTTCCCAAACAATTGTTCAGTTGTACCTCTCTCCAAAATATTCTTAATGTTAGTAACCCTCCTATAGGTGAATTTCAGTTCCTTATCAAAAATACAGTGCAAGTCAGATAGTCTAGCAAAGTTGTTCCATTCCCTATTAACAATTTTTTTTACCAGTCCTGACTGACTATCATAGCTTGTTGTGATACCAGATTCAAAATCCACACCATTATTTAGGTTGTTTGAATCTTGTCTATCAAATACTCCTTTCATACCTAAAATAGGTGCAAATTTTCCTCCTCTTTCCCTAGTAACTTCACTGCATATTTGATCAAAAAGTTCACTCGGGTAACCCCTATTTAAAAATAACCTTTTCAAAAATCCACATTCATTAAAATAAGTAGTGTCTTCAGAGGTCATTCTACTAAGACAAACTAATTGACCTTTAACTACACTTCTCTTCTGGTGGGGTGGATGTGAACTAGTAAAATGTAAGTATGAGTTTGAAAAAGTCTCCTTTCTAAAAATCCTTGAACTGAAACCATCCTTAGTCTTAGTAATATTAACATCTAAATAATTCAACATTTGGGTATTATATTTGTATGTGAATTTTAAAAAATCAGTAGTGTTATTTACGAATTCTAAAAACAAATTAACATCATCATTATTGCCTTTCCATAAAAAACATGTCATCTAAAAACCTACCATAGAATGTCCAAAATCTACTAAAAACTGAAGTTAATATAAAGGTGTTTTCCCAGTATGACATAATAATATTGGCATAAGTAGGAGCACAATGTGCCCCCATAGCAACCCCCTTACATTGTTTGAAGTATTCACCTTCAAAAAAAATATAATTATTTTTTAATACCACCTCCATTAATACCAAAATTGTTCTGAACTCATTATGAGTAATTCCTGAAAATCCTATTAACATTTCTTCGAACCATTCTAGGCCTATATCGTGGGGAATACTAGTGAACAAATCAACCACATCCAGAGTAACAAAAATCAAACCTTCAGAAAATAAAGATTTGTCCAATTTTCTAAGAAGATCCCAGGAATCCTGAAGTATGTGGGTGTTGTTCTTAAGTACTTTCTTTACCTTACAATCTATGTATTTTGCTAGAGGGGCTGTGATAGAACCTTCTGCAGAAACTATTGGTCTCAAAGGTGGGTCATCTATATCTTTGTGTACTTTCGGTATACCAAAAATAGAAGGAACCTTAGGTTTTTCAACATATAAAAATTTGTGTGTCTCTAAATCTATTAGTCCTTCTGTTAGTAAATCATTCACCATCATATGTATTTTATTGTATGCCACGTTTATTTCATTGATAGATACCCTAGTGTATTTAGTAGAGTCACTTAAAATCTCCTGCATTTTGCCTTCATATATAATGTGGTCCATAAGTACCACTCCCCCACCTTTGTCAGGTTTCATAACCCTTAAATTTTTGTTGTTGCTAATTAATTTAAGGGTTTCGTGCTCAACCTGAGTTAAGTTGGATTGCATATTATATGTCTTGAGTGACTTCCTTAGTTCGTTTTCTAATACTACTTCAAAATTCTTTAGTTGTGGGTGCAATGGCGGGTTAAACATACTTTAATGAACTAGTTTACCCTCACTAAGTGTTTTTACCATTAAAAAGTATTTCTAGGTTTTTCTTTCTAATAAATAACTTAATGTCAATTAAAAGCTTAAAAATATTGGTTCTCTGTTTGGGTATGAAACCAAAGCCTTTAGAAAACAAGTCAAAAAAGGTTTTATTCACAGTAGTGCTAGAATAGTTAAAAATGTTAAAATCATTGAATGTCCATTTATGGCCATCATTGCAAATATTTAATTCTTCCACCCCATGCCATTCCTCGCTCGGGGCTTAGGGTAATGTGTTTTGTGTTTATACTCATTCACATCCCTTTCTATTTTCCCTAGTTTTCTATTTTGCACATCCAAATATTTACTTTCTATATCCTTAAGCAATTTGTAATATTTATTCTTATGCTCTTCCACAGTAAAAAGTAAATCATGCGTAATATCTTTGTTAAGACGCTCAACATGGCTAAACCTTTTCTCTTTCTCACATTCATTATTAGATATTATAGCCCTCATAATCTCAAAACCACAGTTGTCAAATGCTGTAATCAATTGCTGATGAAAAGCAGTACCATCAAATACATTATTCGGGTATTTACAAACTCTAAGAACCTTTGGTACAATTTTAAGTTCTAAACAATGTTTTAAGTATGCGTTGTCCATTTCTAGCATTTTGTATTTATGTAAAGAAAAATCCAATTCATCTAACATTTGAGAGTAAGTTTTACTGGCAGTCTGTATAAAAGCTTTCTTGACAAAGTCATATTTAGCATTGAGAATGTCTCTCAACTGGTGAAAAGTACCTGTATGCTCTCTAGCATTAGTTCTACAGTCCGGGAAAATATTCTCATTTCACTGATTACGCGAACCCTCTGAAACTCGATTTGCACTGTCAGCTCCAACCGTAATGTGTGGGAATCCATCGAGACTGTCTCTCATACCACCATCTACTGTTTCTCTATCACAAACCCATCGCCATTACTAGTTTGCGCTCCTTCATGCAAAGCAGAGCGCCCTGCTGCTTCCTGGTTCCCAGGCACAGAAAGCGTCGACAAAAGCGTAACCATGGATTGGCTTACTGGTGTAAGCAGTCCTACCAACTGTGTCAGTTGGCCAATGAGCTTACGAAGCTCTCCAATCTTGCTGCTCTTGTTGTTGCTGTCCATAGCCACAAAGCCTGGAAATCCTTCGAAAAAAGCAACAAATAACCACAGAAGAAGGCAGGTGCCCCAACGTTCACTAGTAATCACAAAAAAAGCACCAGAATCCAGGAAAAGTGACACAAACAGTTTAATTCACTGACGCTGAAACTTCACAACACATTTTCATCCTTTCTTTTTTGGTCCTGATGTCATATAAATGTTCATAGATAGGACAAACATTAGACTTACCTATTAGACAAAGGACATTAACTCTAGGAACATATGTTAACTGCAACACCAAGGGTATAATATATTTAGCTACCTGTACAAAGTGTGATTCATTTTACATAGGGAAGAGTGAGAGAATGTTAAATCAAAGAATCTATGAACATTTATATGACATCAGGACCAAAAAAGAAAACAATGCATTATACAAGCATACCATTACATGTAAACTAGCTACATTTAGATTTTTTGTGTTAGAATGTGTGCCGGTTGACCCTAGAGGGGGGAATTGGGAAACACTGGTGGAATACAGAGAACTATTTTGGCAAATTGTTTTAGAAGCAAATAGAAAACCAGGTCTCAATGACATGATTTCACTCAAGCCAGTTTTAAAATTGAGATCTGCTAAATTATAGGATTTTTATATTATTTTAACAAATATTGTCATTACAAAAATTTTTTTAGAACATAATGTCATAGTTTTATTTAAGGTTCATTTTTATATATTTAAATTTATATTCACAAGCATTCAAGTTTTGTATATGTGGTTTATTATAGGGTATGAATTTTATGGTAGTTTTAGGAAGTATAATCTGTGTGTGTGTATATATATGTGTATGTGCTTTTAACTAACTCTAATTAATCAATTTGTTTGTCATTGGCTACCATTAATTAGTTAATGTATTTAAGATGAGTGCACCAAGAGTGTTGGTATCTGATGAAGTCAAGGATGAAAACGTGTTGTGAAGTTTCAGCGTTAGTGAATTAAACTGTTCGTGTCACTTTTCCTGGATTCTGGTGCTTTTTTTGTGATTACTAGTGAACGTTGGGGCACCTGCCTTCTTCTGTGGTTGTTAGTAATTGAACATGAAGTACAGCTGTTGAGCTGCCAACTGAAACTTGCTTCACAATTCTCTGTAATGAATGCTTAATACATTAACTATACAGCTTATGAAGGTTCTTAAATGCAACAATCCTGATGCTTAATTTAAAGTACTCTTGCAGATCTTAAATGTGACCAATATTTATTTTGATAAAGTATGACTAATTACAATTATCATCCCTAGGGCTGTGGCATAGTATGCCATATAAAGTATGTATGGCTCCTTCCTCAACATTTGTTACTGAGATCACTCAAGTCAATGCAAATTAAATTAATCTGCAGAAATAAATAACTGGCTCACAATAAAAGTTCAATTACATAATGAACTGAATTCAGGAACTTGTGTAAATACAGTGAGAATCACTCATGGGAAAGTCTCACTGTCATGTTTCATATCTGTAGTGTACTTTGAAGCAATCATACACAAATTATCAGCCAGTCAATTTGTGTGCTTTTTATCCCACAAATGCAGGGGACAAGATTATCTGCCATTATGCACAGGCTGGTACACACAATATATTAACTGGGAACCAGTTCCCTGCCATATTTCTGGATATACATGAGAAGACATGACAACTGATGGTGAGAGTGATGCTACATTTAGAGCACAAGGTGATTTTAGGAGGAGTCCAGGATCTTTGTTGCAGTCTTCATAAAGTGTTACAGCCATAGGCTTCTGCAGGAAGAATATACCAGTTAATGAAGTATGTTGCATACATACTCTCTTGGTTTATGTTGTTTTCATTGTCCTTTCAAATGTATATGTTTAGCATTTCACATTTGCCTTGCTTTGTGGTGTGATCAGCTAACTATCATGTCTAAAGGTTGTTAATGTAGATTGACAGGTGTTTGAATATAGTATAAGATCTAAAATTATGAAAATTATCTTTCTTATAAAGTTTTGCCTTGTTAAATTATGGATACGTACGTGATTCCATCAGCAGTGCCATTCTTTGACTTTTATGTGATTCACAATAATTTTATCCCTGCTCACACCTTTTCAGGAGTAAGTGCAAGACATTGATTCAAAGCAAAAATTTATGGTATGACAATCACACACTAGGAACAATTTAAAAATATTGTTTTTATACACTTAGAAGTTGGTAGGTATACATATTTAACATTACCATGCACTTTTTCTGAAGTATATAACGTCTGGCATGTAGATATGTGTTATAATATAGTGATTTCAGTATTTAGTAATGTTTTAGAAATGACTACAGTTGCATAATGAATACTATGAAATCCCTTAAACATGTAGACAGTCAGCAAATACAAATAAAGTGTAAGCATGTCCCTGTATTATCCATATAATGAATACTTTAATGCAGTGATCATAACACATATGGAAATGATGACACAGTAAATGTTGATATGAAGCTTGTATGTTGTTAAATGTCTTAGAATCAGAGCTAAGTCTACTCATTTTTGTGAAGCTTGGCATGGAGCACCATAGACTACTATTAATTCTCACCATAAGTTCAACATTTCAAAAAATAAGCATGCAGTAATACTTTGCCATCAGTCATGCAAATGAGTTTGTTAATGGTGTGCTTCAGTAAGTGCTTTTGACAAAGAACATTAATGTCAGTGACTTACACTTCTTATATGTGTTTTAATGCCATGTTGTTCTCAAGATATGATGACTTCCATGTGATGCTGTCTAAACACTACATAATGTAAATTATGTATGCACTCCAACACCATATACTTACAAATTGTGTGCAATGTTGGGGGACCTTTGCTGACATACTTACTGAGTGGTTATTATGTAATATCCTTTCATATGCTTGACATGTCTGTTTTTTATTTAAATTGTACATTGTAAACACATTATAAAATGTTCATAATGACATAGCAGCTAATGAAGATTTATTACAATAATCCTGAGCTGAACAGTCCAAAATGTATGGTAGTCACTTCCCTGTTTGATAACCATGGTTAGCATCCATCATTGACATGATTAATGCACCTTAATTTATCCATGGATCAGTGCTAAACTAACAACACCAAAGGGGCTATTAAGCCTAGCTTTTTTAAGCCTAGCCATGCTTCTCAATATGAGAATCAAGCCTCACACCTTGTGTCTGTGAAGTAAACACCTTGACCATTCTGCCAACCCAACCCCCCCTGTAATGTAATGTCAAACAGCTGCATATCACTCACACTATCACAGCATCCATAAATGAAAGGATATATAACTTATTTCAACAGTATGTAATTACTTGTGAGTAATACATTGCTGTTTTGTCTGTTTTGCTAGACACATTCATATTCACCCAAACATGTAATGCACACTATCTGCAATGAAGCACAGTGATGAGTTCATGCTTTGAAATGAATGGCATTTCCAACTTAAAGTCAGATTTCTGCTGTGGTGCTTGTGGTTGATACAATGTAGTCTAGCTTCTGTACATAAAGTGGCAGGGGTTCAAATTCAGCAGTGACTGCCTCATATGAGTGTGTGTGTGTGTGTGTGTGTGTGTCTCTTTAGTACTTGTTAGGAATAGTTTTACCCGCAGATCTCCTGTGTGCACTTCCACTCACAAGAAACATTTACATGGGAAAAGGCTCCCCCAACATATTTTTAGCCTAAACCTCTGCTGTGCAACAAAATAATGAGGTAATCCTTTCAAATATGTTCCAGCTTGCACTTGTAACCATATTTCTCTTATGGCACATACAGTTGATACAATATACTCTATGTTGCATTGTATTTAATAGGTAGACACTCAAATCCAGCAGTGACTGACTAGTATGACTGAGTGTGTGTTTCTAGCACTAGGTAGGAATAACTTCACTCACAGATCTGATGTGTACACTTGTATTCAGGAGAAGTATTTACACTGGGAGAGGGCTCACTCATCTCTTTCTTCCCATTTTAACCCAGAGATCTTCTTTGCAACACAATTATGAGATGCTGCTTTTAAATGTGCTCCAGCTCATACTCATATCCATGCTTCTCATGTGGCATTTGTGGTTGATGCACTGTACTCTATTATGTTCTTAGATAGATAGGTATTTGAATCTAGCAATTACTCCCTGACTCATGTGTATTAGTGTGTTTGAGATTCTAAATTGGGGCAGGTATAGCTTCACCTACAGATCTTGTGTGTATATTTACACCATGAGGGGTGCTCTCATGTCACTTTTAGCATGCACATCTTCTTTTTGAAACAATGATATAATCTTCATTATCTCACAACTATAGTCAGACTTTTCCTGTGGCACTGACAGTTGATACAATGTCCTAGCCTCTGTACTGAGATAGGTAGTTGTTTACATCCGGAAATGATGCAGTTGTATTAGTGCTTGTGTGATTGTAGAAAAAGATAGAAATGGCTTCACCCACAGATCCGATGTGTATATTTACAATTGAAGTGGGCTATGACACCAATGTCAGTCTCTTTTAGCCTATATATCTCCTTTGCAAAATACTGATGAGGCCATCTGTTGAAATGTGCATTATCTTAACTGTAGTAAGGCTTCTCCTGTAGTGGCAGAAATAGACAGAATGTTTTCTTGCTGGTTGACTTAGGTAGGCTGGAATTTGAATTTGGCATTCTCTAAAAATCGTGACTGTGTTCTATTACTGACACAGAGATAACTAGATTATCCAACATGTGTGTATACCTCTTCACAGGCAAGATTTTGACATGGAGAGAGAACTTGCACTATTTTTCCACACACTTCTCAGCCACATATATGCTTTGCAGCATAGTAATAATGTCATGCCTTCAAATATGTTATGTCTCACACTTGTAGTAAGACGTTACCTGTGACACTTGTGGTTACTACACACTTTTCTAGATTTCAGACTTACATATGCAGCTGTTCAAATCCAGCAAAGACAATATAATGTGAGTGAAATTACATGAAGCACTGTCTTATCCAACATTCCCACAAAGTCTTTACATCTTACATAGACCTTTTCACACATTGATGATTTCATCCCATTCAAATAGATGTGCTGTAACCCTTGTGGTATGACTTTTCCTGTGGTGTATGCAGATAATACTGACTTCTATAGCATGTGGAGTTAGGTAGGCAGTTTATCAAAACTGGTAATGTATATGACCAAAACAATATTGACAGACAAGGATGAATGGCCTAACAAATGGCAGTATGGCTAACTCTCATATGTGTGAATATTAGCATGGCTGAAGTATTTTAATCTCACAAAAGATATTTTAGGGGATACACGACCATTCAAGACATTGATTAGTTCATACCTTGAATTGTTTTCTTTCTGACCCCTGTACATAAAGTCTTCTGTGGCAGAGGCAGGCCATACACTGTTCTGTAGAGTGTGGATTTGAGGGTTTTAATCTGGTAGTGTATATCTGTCAGACAACAGTGTCAGACAAAAGTTGCTTAAATTAACTGTGGTGATATGGCGCACTAGCAGCGCTACATTTTTAGAGCCTCTAACTCCATTTTAGGGGAGATAAAACCATTTCAATACAGCACTGATATAACCCCTTCAGATGAGTTCTTCATAACACATCTTTCTGTGGCATCAGTGGTTGATACACAGCTCAATGAAGTTTGACTGTAGGTGGGTGTTCGTGTCTGGCAAGGTGTAAATACATGCTAGGAAAGAGAATGCTTACAAGCATGATTTGCTTCCTCAAAAGATATGCTATTTAGTCTAAGACTAATAGAAACATTCAAATGTGTCTTCTATTATTTTGTTCATAGTATGGTGACTAAAGGCAAGAATGGATTATTCATCATTTCTTGATGTGTGTGATGCCGCAAGGTGTAATAAAGGGTGATTGGAACTATGTTTTGATATTCTCCTGTTGGTTTTGTGGTGAGTAGGCTATGTTAATGCATTCATTGCTGTACATGCTTATGAGAATACCCAGTACAGTGATGTAGTAGGTGTGCTTTATTATGCACAAGGCACAATAAACAATCAGTGCTATGACATAGTTTTTGTCATTTGTTCATATATTAAAAACTATACAATTAGCCTCTAAAAGACTGTTTCTGCCAATGTCTGTGCAATGGAGTTAGTGACATATATTTGATAGATAACAACAGTTGTTACAAGCCATTGTGCAGTTGTATGTGAAGCGTACCTTTTTAACAGATCACTTAATTGTAGCTGTTAATATTTCACCTATTTATGAGTTATGTTTATGTTCAGTGCTGTTAATATTTCACCTATTTCTGAGTTATGTTTATGTCCTGACATACAGGTATTATTAATGTGTTCAGCAAAAATCACTTCAGAGCAAAATGTGATGTACAACATGATGCCATATTGCATTCAAAGGCATAATTTGACAGACTTTTGCTTTTCAACATGTATTGCATGGCAATAGTAGCAGGAAGGACACATATGATATTATGATTATATCCCTAAAAATGCATTATACTCAAGCAAATTTTAAATGACAGGTGATACATTTCACTTTTAGCTGATGTCATTATACAATACTGCTGGCATATACAGTAAACTCTCAGTTAGCCAGCACCCATGGGAATTGGTAGATGCTGGATAACTGTAATTTCTTGTTGCTTGAGACTTACTATTAAAAATAAACCTAATACTGTACCATATAGTATTTGCTTGGTTTGACTTGTTCTCAGGTTGGAGAGAGGGAATTTATTCCTATCTTCCTTTTTAAAACTCTAAAACTGCAAAAACATAAGGTATGTTTCTGCAGGGGGGAAACAGAAAGTGCAATACATGAAAATTCTACTGTATTTCTTTCACTTCTTTGACAGTTGCTTGAGAGTGCTGGTTACTTGAGTTCTGGTTAACTGACAGTTTACTGTAAGTTGTTTTGAGCTAAATATTTTATGTGTCCCAGAGACTCCCCCTTCTTTGGAATAGACTCTCTTGCCATGTCAAGCGGAATACTTCATTAACCATTTTTAACCACAACCTAGATAACTGGATGGTGAATAGAAAATACACACCTGGGATTCTACTTGTGTCCCTGTGGGACAAGGGCATTGGGTGCTGACTTGTCGGAATATGGGCTAATTTTTGGCTAGGCTTATGAGGGCCTCAGGGCCAATAGCCTAGTAAATCCTATGACTCTATGATCCTATGGGCTAACTATCAATCTGTGCTCTTTCCAGCACACATATAAACATCATATGCATATATAGTCATCCTTAGATACACACAACCCAATTGTTAAGAGGTAACTGCACAAGAGATTTGCCTTGATTAATATGCTTGTTATTATATGTCACATGACTGTGCTTCTCATTTTTTGTAGCTATGTACATCTTACATCTGTTATAGTTAAGACTTTTGTAAGTATGGGTGGCAACACACTCTTCTGTTGATATTTTAGTCAAAGTGACAGCTCTGAATATGTGTCAGGTCCTTCCAAATTGCAGTGCTTAAACTGTTCCCAACAAGTACTAAAGAGTGTGGATTTGAGGGTTTTAATCTGGTAGTGTATATCTGTCAGACAACAGTGTCAGACAAAAGTTGCTGACACGCACACTCATGTGATGCATGAACAATCAAACGTTCTACCATTCTCAACTTTTAGGTTACTATAACAACTGATTGTCTAGAATTAGTACTGTTACTGGAGTGATCTTACAGGTGTGTATAATTCTTCTCAATATGTCCCCATTCTATGTTTACATTGCTATTACAACTTCATTATTTGTCCTACATATGTATAAAGTAATGAAACGGTTGGTATTCTTTAACCAATATGTGTGTTCACTTTATGTCTGCGTTAATTATTGCCTTTGTTTACTTTCATAATAAACGTGACAATGCCAGTGAAGGTCTATAACAGTGCACTAACTGCAGTACATTCAATCTCCCATACTGCATCTACTGCCCTTGGCAATTATTATCTTATGTATCAACTATTGTTTATATCCAGTTACTTTGTTACATTGTAGCTATGTCCCTCTCATCTCCTTTTGTCAACATTTCATTTCTTAAATCATGTAGATGAGAGCTTGAGTGGCCATGATTACTTTTACAGTGATCACTACTTATAATTAATGGTATTTGTTCAATAGTCTATTGATATGTAACTGCGCTTTCCTACTTAAGCTCCATCCACCTCTTAATTTATCTACTTCAAGTTGCCCTTACCTTGTATTGTGCCATCCTAGTGTGTTTGCCTACTGAATTTAAGCTTATTTACATGTTGTTTATATTATGTGATCAAGCCTGACTGCTCCTCAATGTGGCCACCAACACATATTCTAACCACAAACAAGTGCTGCTTGATGTGCAGGGGTGCTTGTTGTCATGCATATTTGATGAGTACTTTGCTGTCTGTGCAAAGATGAACAAGCATGTAGGTTTAGCTAGACAGGTACAGGATTGTTAATGAATTCCCAGGGCAAACATTAGGCAAATTCCAAAGGCCCAAACAGCAATACTTATAGAGTCCACCCCATAATCATTATTGATTAACTTATTCACACCTACAGCATATTTTGCATGCTTCTATTTAATACCTTTTGCCTTGATATTTTTGTAGATGAGCTCCTGAATAAATTGACTTACTGATTAATAATAGGCAGCATGGGAAAGGGCATGGTGTAAGAAATACTAAGACTGTTAATCTAAGAAACATTGTGGTGAAATATTAACCACTGTTTGTTACTTGTTATTTATATTTCAATATTAATATTCATAGTTTCACAGATGGGTAAGCTAAATGAGATTGAGAGGTGTAGTATAAACTATCTGTGAGGACAGAAGAATATACACTGTAACAGCCCACTTCAATAGATGTTTTCTTCTAATCATAAACATTTGTAATATTTCCCAATATTTCCAAATGCATTTGATTTATAAGCTGCAGCAGTACATTAGGTGAAACCATAGATGACATTGAAGAAAATTATCACTAATACTTTCAATGTAAGATACACAGTTTAAGTGGTATTGTATGATGCTTATATTGTTAATTATGCATTTAGACATACATTTTCATATTTCTGTAAATGTCTGTATAAAACGCAATTGTAATGAATTTTTCCATCATGTGAAAACTAAATTCTGATTTAACAAAGGTCTGACTAACCCTTTATTCCTAGGTTGTAGCATTTCCAAGATAAAAAATGTTGTTTATAAACATTTAGTAAAAAACATGCTACTGGATTTATTGCATTGCAGGTTCATAGGTTTCATAAGTGTTTACTAGGCTAATGACCACAATGGCATTTTTAAGCCTAGTCATGCATCTCAAGCACTGATAAGTTCTGTTACCCTTGATAAGTGTAAGCATGGGCTTGGGAGATGAAACATTTAGAAACAGGGGCCTGGGAGATGAATGAGTTACAGGCTGCCTGTGTCCATTAGAGACATAGATGCCAAACCAGGGGCAAACTTCTGTTCCCCATCCAATTATCCAGGTTACACTTGCATTGGGTTAGGCAGGAGCTCTGTTTCACATGGATAGGGAGCCTGTTCCAGAGATGGGGTGGTCTCTGGGATACATACCTGTCTCTCCAGCAGGTCCTATTTATACCACAGGCAAGTCTTTTAAATGGGTAATTCTGCTGCTATTTGTTTTCTGGATATGCAGGAGGTCCATAAGAGAGTGGTCTGACAATGCCCTGTATGCCAGGCATAGATCTACCTGCAACAGCCTGTGGTCTGCTTACACCCTGTGTTCTTTTAGTGAGGAACATCTGTGAGCATTTCAGTTGTTGCATATGCCTGGTTAAGTACATACCAAATGGGGAACTGTACTCAATGATAGGTCTGATGAATGTCGAATACAGTGGAACAATAACATCCTTGGACCTAGATGCCATACCTTTGTTTATAAGTTGTGCAGCACAGAATTTCCTCACTACTGCAGCCATGTGATGGTCAAAGGCCAACTCTAAGGAGTGCGTTGTCAATATGATAGTTACCAGGGGTGGATGACTTCCCAAAGGATACTATTATGCATTTTTTGGCATTTACCTTTAGTCCATGCCTCTGACACCAACTGTTGGTCTGTGCCAGCCCTTCCTGGAGAACATTTGTGTTGGCGTGGGATTCAATGACAGCTTAATTTGAAATCATCTGCAAATTTAGTCAGCTGGAGGGCATCAGCATTGGTCTTGACTTCAGATAAGTAAATGCCAAAAATAAGCTGTCCCAGGATTGATCCCTGAGGGACTCCACTTGTGACTGGCCTCTTTGTGGAGGTGGGCTCCCCAATTTTAAATTCCTGGGTCCTGTCTGGGAGTCAGTTGGCTATCTACTGGGTGATGTAAGGGCTTGTGCCTAACCTCTTGAGTTTGAAAACAATACCCAAGTGGGGTATTGTGTCAAATGCCTTGGCCAAGTCAAGGTAGGCAGTGTGAACTATTTTGCTCTCATTCATTCCTTTGGTGACCTTGTCAAAGAAGTCCACCGGGTTTAGTAGGCATGATCTGCCATTGATGAAACCAAATTGAGTTGTGTCCAGTGTCTGAAGTTTTATTATATCACTATTGATCATTTGCTTGATAATTATTTCCATGATTTTGCATATGAGACTAGTCAGACTTATGGGTCTGTAGTTTCCAGAGTGTATAGATGGTCTTCCTTTGTGCAGAGGGATTACTGTTGCTGTTCTCTGTTCATGGGGCACAAAGTCTATTTGGAGGCTACAGTTAAATAGCAATTTCAGAGGACTTGATAGGTCATGTTTCATGCTATTTAGAAGGCATTCTGGGATGTTGTCTGGGCCCACTGTTGCAGTGTTTTGGGAGTTAGAGATAACATTAAGGACCTGTTCCCTAGTGATAAAAAGGTAATTATATTTGATGATATTTGCTGAGAGAAGGGTAAGGGGAAGTGAAGGGTAAAGTTGGAGCTGAATTTGTCGGCCAGTAGGTTTGCTGTCTTCTAGCTCAGTATAGGTGGCTCTATTTACAATGACCTCTGTGTACAATTGGGTATTGCCTATGTCAAATAAATTGTTAAAATCAGACTGTAAAAATCATTAGGCTTTTCAAAATGACAGTCAATAACACAGGAAGCTCAGGTTCAAAACGTTTTTACTAGTGTACACCAGGAGGCAAAAAAACTATACAAAACAAGTATAGAGTTTTGACTGGCTCTATACAGGAAATAACTTTGTTTTTATAGCATTTACAATCAGCTTTTGCCCACCTTACTGACGTGGTCAGTCACAGGGCATTTACATCACTATAGTCCACAATATTTCATTCATAAGAAGGTGCTGAGGTAATGCTTTTTAAAACTTTCCCATGAGAATAACACAGCCTTGCAAGGCACCTGGTCAATTACAATGTCTTTCTGTAAATGTTGCTCTTTCAAGGTTCCAGGCCTGTACGAATACAATAGTCAGTTCATTTCTTAATACGTTCCTTTGTCTCTCTGGTAAGCAACTGTACTCTATCCCATCCTCCTCGGTGGAAGGAAGAAAGATATACATGCATATATATTTATTTCTCTCTAACCCAGCAGATAATAATTGCTGAAAGACATAAGCCTGCTGAGCTGGCTACTGCCAGGGTCAGAGGTTAACCACACTGCAGCTAAGCTTCAAGCAATTACATGCAAGATCATTTCTACTGCCATATTGTTAAATAGAATCAAATGCATTACATATTATACTGTTTCTAAACTAGCACTACATATATGTTTAAGTACATATTTTTCTAACAGCCTATGAGGTTGTGGACATAGCTAAAGAATGCCTTTTGTTAGTCCTTGGCCTGGGGGGCCAAATTTACCTCATATTTGGTAAACTTTATTTGTCCTCTGAGTTGTTTAGTTTGATGAGAGTGCTTGTATCCTGCTGAGTGCTACACTTCCTAATTTTTGCTATGATTTTCTTCCTTCTGTTATATAGGCTATTGATTTTGTAATACCATCAGGGTGGTTTGTTTTTTGACTTAGTTCTGTACCTCTTCTTGGGGCATCCAGTATTGATGTCAACATCACTAGTACACTTATACACTGATTATTATCAATATAAAAATATTTTTACTGAATAACATTGCTGTTTACACATTTTAATAGCATTTACAGTTTAAACAATATTTATATCTGTCTTATAATTTTACCTGATTCTCAGAAAATGCTCATAAATGTAAGACTGTACATCATCGGCAAGAAGTGTTAATACTCTACAGCTGCTGTGTATGAATTGGTTAAATATCTTAAGGCAACTACAGTGAAAACTGAAAAAAGGTATATTGAGACACTGACTTTCTTTCCTTTACACCTGATAAATTTTTCCATGACTACAAGTTCCACTTTAATGTGTATCCTCATTAAGGCAATAGATAAAATTAAACTTCCTGTGCTATTTTATTCCAGTAAGTATTACCTGTTGAGAGGCCTTCATCCATCTTATCTCTTGTGCTATGTCATGGTGAAGGCTACTTAATAGTAAAAGCTTAAACAATGATGATGAATCAGGCAGCATTAAAATGAGATAGGAGGTTGTATCCATAATGCTGTCTGCCTTGAGCAGCAAAAGACAGAACTACTACAGAAGAAAATCTGGTAAACTTTTGAAATGTTATTCAGTAAAAATATTTTTATATTGATAATAATCAGTGTATAAGTGTACAATGTTATTCAGTAAAAATATTTTTATATTGATAATAATCAGTGTATAAGTGTACAATGTTATTCAGTAAAAATATTTTTATATTGATAATAATCAGTGTATAAGTGTACAATGTAGAAGAGTGTAGTATTGGCATGTACAACCTCAGTGTGTAATACATTCAGTTGGAATTAGTTGTGTTGTTAAAACACTCATGCAAAGAAAGTACACAGATCTGATCAGTCAGTTTTTTCTTTAACACGGAGAGATATTCTTGTAGTAGGTCTCAAACTGCATAACCAAAAGTGCTGACTATAACAAAGGGGTATTCTTAGTAGATGACTCAAAGTTACAACAAAGTTGGCTAGCCTAGCATGCATTTTAGAGTAAAAGGTGTCTCGTCTATTAAAAATAAGCAAAAAAGTACCCATATTAAACATTTGACCATCCTCATAAAATTGATCTGTTAGGTGACAGCCTTAATGAAAGCTTCTCTTTGCAGGTGATTTAATGTAAAAATAAAATTAGCTCCAGCAGCATACATCAGCTTAATAATGGATCAATCTTATTGTACTGGCTGCATCATTGGAGCAAAGGCTACCATACATAAGTTAAACATAATTTGCAGAACCTACTAAAATGTGCTACTTCAAGGTGTAATATGCTTATTTATAAAGAGTGATTTAGTTTACACTTCCTTTAAGATAATGGTATCTACCTATTCTTGCAGTGTTCCACTTCTCTGAAACTATATAGCTAAAATGAATAACAGTATTTAAAGCCTATCTTTAAATTGTATTTAAAAATTACAATAATCAGAGTTATCCCAGCATAACGTTTAGTATAAAATCCTTGTATGTCTGAATGAGCCACACTGCACAATGCCAGTTCCTCTCCATGCCCCTCTAACAATGGTTCTACTATAAAATATCTACTGAAAAGTAAAAAAAAATGCCTTGAACCCCCTCCCCCCGAACTTGTAATATATACTAGCTGTATGGTTGCACCAATATGAAGATGGGAGAAATCTCCCAAAACAAGTGATTCCTTGCTACTGTACTTTAGAAACTGCACTGGCAATGATTTCTTACAGAAAACAATATTCGGTGCTCTGGCTTTCATCTTTTTTTCTTTTGTGATACTGATGCTGAAGCAGTTTCATGTCAACCAACTACAGGTTCACCACTAAAAACACACATGCACAGGGTGGTCTGTGAGATTCTATATAAGCCACTTTCGGACTACAGGACTTGTGGAAAGGATGTACAATTGAAAAGGTTCAGTAAAACACTAAACTTGCTCTTGCATTGAATCAAGTCTTTCCAAGCCAGTAGTGCTAACTACAAGCATCCCCTAATACTCTGCATGTGCCCGTGTGTGTGTGTGTGTGTGTGTGTCTGTGTGTGTGTGTGTGTGTGTGTGTGCGTGCGTGTGTGTGTGTGTGTGTGTGTGTGTGTGTGTGTGTGTGAGTGTGTGTGTGTTTGAGTTTGTGTCTGAATGTGTGTATGCAGGTATAGATACAGCTGTATAGATATATATCATAAGAAAATATGAAAAGTATTATACATTCATCTCAATATACATAGTGTTTCACTTTCACTTTCTTAATATCACCAAAAATGTTTGCACGTTAAGCAGTGATATAAGGGATCTTCAACAAGTTAATGATTATTTTTGCTGTACTGGCTGCATAGCTAGAGATAAACCTTACTTTTCCTTAAGTTAACAATCTTTTTTTCTGAACAGAAAAGGGATTCCTGGGTCTTTGTTTTCATCTGTAGATTTTATTTGTCCTGAAATGACACCATTTGCAGTCTGTAAGTTCTAATCTGTGGATCACACAGCATGCTCTTATTTTCAAAGGAATTCCATTGACTCCAGTTTTTGAAGAAAATCTTTACCCCAGAAGTTAGCAGCTTTCAAGTAAAACAGGACAGACCAATTTCAACTTCAATAATGCCTTTAAAGAAAGTTTTTTACTTTAGTAAGTTGATTTTTTGTTTCTTTAATACAGACAATGTAAAAAAAAAATACATAAATTTCTGCAAATCTATAAATTGTTCCTGAATTGTTCATAGGTTGAGAAGTAAGTAGTAGGCTAACTGTTCTTGTAGGACATTTTAAGCTTATCCAATTTACCATTTGGTTTATGATTTACCTTATCCATCCCATGGTTAATAATTATATATTACCGATAATTAGAATAACTTGGATCATACTGTAGATAATTTGAGGGGAACCATGTATGGAATAAAGCATTTAGGAGCTTTCCTTAAATATACATGGGGCAGTCCTAGGGTAAGTTTTCTGTTTCCAATCCATAGATCCAAGTTGCACTTCAATAAGGACAGGGAAAACTTTTTTATGTGGATGGGGACTCTGTTTCAGAGCAGTAATATCCTATGAGTGATATACCTGTCCCTCCAAATCATACTGTTGATGTTGCATAAGTGGTTTAGATCTCTAGACCAAGTATTGCTGTTGCCACTTGACTTGTTGATGTGCAGGAAATCATCAGTATTGGTTTGGAGGATGGCTTGTATGCCAGACACAAATCACTTCTTAGCAGTCTGTAGGATACAGAGTATAGTGATAGGACCTTGAATCAGTCTTTGTAGGACGTGTTGTTTAGGCCTTGTATTCCTTTAGTAAGGTATCTTTGTTCTGTGGATTTAGTTTTATATCACAGCTGGATGCCACTACTTCGAGCAAACCTTGTAATTATTTATAATACTTATTTGGATTCTGTGGAAAGAAGGAGGACTGAATGCTGTACATGTCTTTTAGAGTAACAGCTTATCTTAGCAGATATCTAATTACTGGGGATACAATGTTTTTACAAACCCCAGAAAGTGATTTTAGTCAGCTTTTGTCTAAACTGCCTAATAAATGAAGACTTGTTGTTTTGATCTTGTAATCCATGTCATTAATCATGAGACCAGCAGTTTAATTTTCACGATAACATCTGTTAGATGATGCTTGATAAATAAAGCATCTCCTTAAAGCACTTGGATTCCACCTGTATGATCAATTAATATCTCATGAGTTTCTGCTTCTCTCATCACCGTGCAGTGCTTGACGTAGTGTCTTTAAATAAAAACATACACATTAGTGAAAGAAAAAAGCAGTCTTCTCTGTTATCTATAGAGCCAACAGAGTAAGAAGTATCATCTTCTTGCTAAAGATTCCTTACTGTAGTGCTTAATTTGTGAACTAGTTTGATTATAGTAAAGTGATGCATAATCTACTGTGATCTGAAAGTAATATCTTTCTTAGCCACTGTTGAAAATGTTACCTTTCGTTCTTGGCTACTTGCTTGGAGTTTCTTTGCTTTTTTTCTTTAAATCAGTGCTGTACTACTTGTGTATGTCTATTGATGTAAAACACCTTTATGAGCTTAACATCAAAGAATTCTTCTTTCCTGTGTTCTATACCTGTTAGTCACATTTATTAAACACTGAGCATCAGTCTTAGTAATACACTTTTAAGGGAAGTAGTTATTTTTGCTCATGGCAGACACCTTGGCTACACAATTTGTTAAAGTGTTGAAATAGAGCTCATCCGTGTAAGTGTTGTACCATGGTTACCATAATAGGAAGCCAGAAAGAAGTTTGTATTATTAAGAAAAAAAATGACATCACAAACTGTCTGTGGTCTCTTCACAGGTATAGCTTCTCGTCATGCAGTTCTAGGCTACTACATTTATATCCTAAAGTAAATGTCCTTTGAATAAATTAGTTTTTATAAGTTGATAAAAATCTTCTTTCATTTAATTTAATTTTATTTATAAAAATGCATTATGTAAAAATCGTATTTTAGTTTTTAAATACCTTCTTTTAGTAAAAACATTGCCTAATTACTTAACATGCTTAAATATATTTTATATAAGCCTGCATATTTGAATGTCTCCCGAAAGCTACTTGATGTCATTATGTTCCCTTCTGAAGCATTTTTTTACCTTCCACTTGAAGAAATAACAGAATTATGCTCTGCACATTTGATAGAATAAAATTATAAATGTTCCATTCAGAATGTATACTTTAAAGTTCATTGATAATAGTAGCTCATGTTGTGGAAATATTCACAGTGTTTACAGTGGTTATCCTCCCAATAATACTTTTAAGTAATAAATATTTTGACTACTGTCTTTAATGTGTTTTAATTTATTTTCACTTGCTATTCAAACTGAAAAAATAAAACAAAATGAGTTTCAGTGATGTTTACAAAGGACACAGTTGTAGAGTACCCATCCCCTTACTGCAGCTTAATCAAAAATAATTTATCCAAATTTCAAAACTTGAGACAGTATTGATTAACATTTTTGTAAAATTGTTGATTTTGCTTCTTGAACATTAAATGTTTATGCAAAGCGGTAAGGGAAAATGCTTTACGTATGAATTTCTAAGTCTGTTGAGTCTGCTGAACCAAGAATCCCTTTATTTTATGGAATTGAAACAAATACCTTAGTAACAGAAAAAAATGCTGTTGGTTGAGGTCTATATTAGAACATCGAAGTTTAAAAATTTCGAATGTTCTAATATCTACCCCTACTCAGCGAACGCTTACAACATCAAACATGTAGAACATTAAATTTTTTCCTAGGGAAAAAAAATTGCTGTTCCAAAACACATACACACAACACAAGCACACCAAACAAAGAGCAATCCACACACATACATCTAACATCTTACATCTAACCCTACACTAAACTGTACATACACCACTAACTATCCACTTACCTTAACCCAAACCCTAACCCTAAGGTCCATCACTATCGCACACTCACCTCACCTGTGCCCTAACCCTAACTTACCTAACCCGACATAACCCTCACGTCCACACAATCGCACACATACGTAACCCACGCCCTAACCCTAACTCACCTAACCCGTGTCCAATCGCACACTTACCTGCACCAGACCTGTAACTTTCCACCACAGTGCTGAAAATAGCGAAGTGACAGAAACTGACAACCAAATTCTTTCCCTAGGAAAAAATTTGGTTTTCTGTAGCTTCGCTATTTTCAGCGTTCACTGAATAGGGGTCGATATTAGAACATTCGAAGTTCTGAAACTTCGATGTTCTAATATAGACCCTGTTGTTTGCTACTGACCTTTGATATGAGGACATTAACATCACATGCAAAAACAGGACCACTTCATGGTCGTGATTTCAGTTATAACAAAGGCATAAGCTGCTCTGTGGCCTAACTCTAAGATACTTGGACAAATTCAAAAGAGTCTTCTCATCTTAAAAAGGCATTTAGAATTATTCATACAGACTATAGAATGATGACATTTCAAAATAAAAACAGTCTGCTTGGTCACAGAATGACAGAAAAGGAATTCATTGAAAAACACTTTTGCAAGTAAATAAACATTGTTGACATTTCTTGATATATTAAATACTCAATAAACCGAAGCAACAGTGAATGCCCTGTGTTATCAGAAGAGAATATTATATAAGTAGAACTATTGTCTTTAATAATCTTAACATAGCAGAAAGAAGTGAATTATAAGTTAATAAGAAGTTAGCAAACATAACTACCAAGTACAATTAAATATGCTTACGAAAATCTGAGACTCTGGCAAATTTGTGGGAGCGTAGACATTTCAAGATCCATTAATTTAAATTCAACTGTGCATGGATGACCTATTAAAATTGCCCTGGGATCCTTTGGAAATTCTTTTCACATAAATTTTCTCTAGGACTGAAAACTCTGCTTACTCTGGAATATAATTTGTAGCATGGAGGAAGTAGGGACTCCTTCATATAGAAGATGTAGTGAAGCTTGAATTTAACTGTAATGCAATTAATTTGGCCTAATAAAGATAGGATTGGATAGTGCCACTTTTGACATTTTTGTTTACGTTTTTGATAAAGACACATAATACTTGATTTTGATAATCTAAGTGAAGAACTATATATATTGACAACCTAACTGTTTGAACAACATAATTAAATGTTCTCCAAAAGGAACTGCCTATTCAACTTTTCACATCAAAACATTTGTTTTGACAGAATGTTTGATACAAAAAGCAATTAAATGAATTGCTTCTATAAATGAAATAAACCAGTAAGACATCTGACATTTGACATTGTCAAAAAAAGCATATCTACATAAACATGAAAATTCATTTAGATTCAGAAATACGTGACACAATGCACAATACTGTGCACAGCAGGACTGAGCAGTGCATTAGACCTGAGAAAGTCAGGGACTCCTCAACCATCTATTACATGTCCATCAAAACTGTATGCAAATGCAACAATCTGGAGGCACAGCTAATGCTAATTAGCTATGTGGTCTCCACCAGAAATATTTTCAGCATCTGAATAGTGCAGAGGAGTGATTCAAAGAATAGCTCTTCCTCGTTTTTTTGGGGAGAGAAGTAGAGAAAAGTATACTCCGTCTTTAGATGGCATATACCCATTCACTTCAATGAGAGTAACGAGGAGCTTAGCATTATTGTGGGTAAACACTGCAAATTTCTTGTTTGCATACATATGTGTGTTTGTGTGTGTGTGTGTGTGTGTGTGTGTGTGTGTGTGTGTGTGTGTGTGTGTGTGTGTGTGTGTGTGTGTGTGCGTGCGTGTGTGTGTTTAAAAATACCAACACATCAAAATGTTGCCACTCAAAATAACAACACCTAAACACAGAAAGTTCACAATGATGATACACTAAAATACAGAACTTATAACTAAAAAATACCCAAATCCCACATAAACTTTATGACAAAAAAGAAAAATATTATTCCTTTGTGATTCATTTGCAGGCAAAATATTATGTCTGACTAACACTAGTATTACAAAAAGTTTTTTCTACAGTATGTTAAGGTACAGGGTCACGGTTAGGGTTAGCACACATTATTAAGGTGGAGAGGAGGGATTTGCCTCTCTGTATTTGTATTGTGGCCCATCTAACTTCTTCTTTTCCATACTAGTCTTCACTGAATAGCTCACCAAGACTACTGGTCTCCTTATTTTGAATAAACAAGTTTCTTCCCCTTATCTAATATCATATAGGTCCTTATAGTATCTCTGGCACAGAGATCTAATCTTCCTATCTTTTATGGTGACTCCACCATCTTCTGTCACTATTTATCCAATGTATTGTTCATTGTTTCTCTCTCTAAAATTTCCAGCTAAATATTTAGCATGGCCTTTTCCTTGTAACAGCTGAATGTCACTCATACTAAAATATTCAAATTTTGTTTGTCTGACTGTTTCTCTCTCAAGCTGATGTTTTATGGCATTTACTTTTTTAGCCAATATTTTTGTTTATTCAGGTTACCTGTGATGTCTTTTTGTAAATATTTCAATTTGATTTCATTCTGCTCAATGCATTTAAAATTTATTCTTCTGTTTTCTCCTCTTCAGCCTGATGTATGCCCTAAATGCAGCTGTGACACCATCTCTCTAAATACACACATGATTTCTCTACACGTTATACTGTCCTGAAGCATGATTTTTATGAGAGTAGATATTTTCTTTTGTCTTTCTGTCACACTCCATTTATAATGACCCAATTTCCATATGTTTTGCTGTCATTTCTTGGATCTAGAAAGATAAGTGTGCAGTCTGATCTATATTCTTATATTTCTGCTTGCTTGACTTTTAGTAGAATTTTGTGACTTAGGAAGAAGTAATGTAGTCTGATAACTTGTATACCCTCCATCATGCTGTATTATATCCCAGCTGTTTCTCATGTGTTTTTCACCAAATATAAATTAATAATTTTTAGATAACTCTTTTGTATTTGTCATGATCTTATATGTGGTTTGTTCTTTCTGTGTAGCCTGTCCGTAGATGGGTCTAGGGTAGAACTCCAGTCCCCTTTCACAATTATTTACAAGTATTCTAAGACATTATCAGTTCAAACTTGAAAGAAGTTTTGGAAGTACATTGCATCAATTAATTTTTGAGAGCATAGAAATTAATTTGCAGTGGTGATGGGCATGTTGACAGATGAGATCAGACAGGAGTCCCCATGGACTATGATGTTTGCAGATGACATTGTGATCTGTAGTGAGAGTAGGGAACAGGTGGAGGAGACCCTGGAGAGATGGAGATATGCTCTAGAGAGAAGAGGAATGAAGGTCAGCAGGACTAAGTCAGAATATATGTGTGTGAATGAGAGGGAGGATAGAGGAATGGTGAGGATGCAAGGAGTAGAGGTGGTGAAGGTGGGTGAGTTTAAATACTTGGGGTCAATAGTTCAGAGTAACGGTGAGTGTGGAAGAGACATGAAGAAGAGAGTACAGGCAGGATGGAGTGGGTGGAGAAGAGTGTCAGGAGTGATTTGTGACAGACGAGTACCTGTAAGAGTGAAAGGGAAGATCTACAAGAGGGTAGCAAGACCAGCTATGTTATATAGGTTGGAGACAGTGGCAGTGACAAAAAGGCAGGAGTATGAGCTGGATGTGGCAGAGTTAAAGATGTTAAGATTTGCACTGGGTGTGACAAGGGTGGACAGGATTAGGAATAAGTATATTAGAGGGTCAGCCCAGGTTGGAAGGTTTGGAGACAAAGAGAGGCAAGATTAAGTTGGTTTGGACATGTGCTGAGAAGGGATGCGGAGTATATTGGGAAAAAGATGCTAAGGATGAAGCTACCAGGTAACAAGAAAAGAGGAAGGCCTAAGATAAGGTTTATGGATGTGGTGAGAGAGGACATGCAGGTGGTTGGTTTGACAGAGCAAGATGCAGAGGACAGGAAGAAATGGAAACAGGTGATCCACTGTGGCGACCCCTAACGGGAACAGCCGAAAGAAGATGATAAATTTTAGACTTCTAGTAGTTCCTTTCTAAATTATCCATCTTTCTATATTACTAAGAATAACTTGTGATATTTTCATAAGTATATTTCTAAGAAATAAATAAAATGGCTACCCATTTCTTTCCACAACCGGGATATGACCAGCATACCTCATAGAATACGATCTGTTTCATAGTCTGTGACCATACCTCTCAACTGTCCAGATTTTTACAAAATGTCCAAATTTTTGCCTCATATTTTTGGTCTGTTTCTCCAATAATTGTGGTTTTCTAGCAAATCTTTGTTAAATCATTGATGACTGAAGTCAGAAAATAATGACTGAAATTTGAGTTTTAGACTTCATATCCTTTATAAAATTCAAGCTAATGTAAAATCTGTTATTCTATCAGATTTCTAAGTTTGTAAGAGCAATATTTAAAAACTGTCCCTATTTCTGGGCCTTTGTCCCACCATTACTTATGGTTCTGTCCAGATTTCTT
>NC_056739.1:1891822048-1891844548 GCF_019279795.1 Protopterus annectens | reverse complement strand
ATGACTGGTGCCATAGCCTCAGATTAAAACTCAATACCAAGAATTGCATTATAGTTCCATTTGGGTAAAAGTCTACTCAGGTTAATTGCTCCATCAATAAGACAACCCTAAGAGCCAACCCAGTAGTTAGGGATCTGGGAACATAAGTAGACAGTAATCTGGCCTTTCGCCAACACATAGCCAAGATAGTAAGAAAATTATTCTGTGTTGCTCAATCTGTAATTAAAGGTATGGCATCCAGGTCCAAAGAAGTTATAATACCACTTTACTGAGCTCTTAACTAGATCCATCATTGAGTACAATGCCCCTTCGGCATGTACCTGGCCAGGCACATGCAACAGTTGGAAAGCTCACAGAAGCTCCTCACCAAGTGAGTCCAGGGTACTAGCACATTGTCATATACTAATTTCCTTAAAGCGCTATCTCTATACTCAGTTTCCTACATGTTACATGGAGGAAATCTAAGACTGGCATACAAGTCATCCTCAGATCCACCCCGATGGACCTTTTACACATCCACAAAATGAATACACCAAAACCCCTTAATTTAAAGGTCCAATATAAACAGAACATGCTGGTGAGACAGATATGTGCCTTGAAGGATCCCCATTGTCTGGAAAAGGCTCCACAACCATGTGAAGTAGAGTCCGTCCTTAACCTTATTGAAATGAAATCTTGATCACTGTATGGAAAATGAAAACTTCACCCCCAATCTGGCTCTCATGTCTCTGATAGAGATAAACTGACAGTAAATATTCCCTAACAAACATACTCCATGCACTAAACTTTTAGCTACCTGTTAAGTAACTTACCTATCTCCAAGTAGACACCCAAGGTACATGGGGACACAGCTGGGTAGTGTTTTGCAACAATGCTTATAAAGGCACTGGTAGTTACTAGCCTAGTATATACCTGTGGCATGTCTACAGCTAGTGGTGTTTGGGTTTATTGCCCTATATGTTCCCATATAAACTTAAAAAGTAAAAGCTAAGAAGACCTGGGCTGTCAAAAATCATGTAGCTGAAACACTGGTATGTCCTTAAGGGGCCATTTGCATATATCCCTTGGGCCTCTACTACAAGATGTTTAAGGTATTAAACAGTGAAAGCTCTAGCTTGGCTGAGTCTTTATTGTAGTTTTTACTGAATAGTTTGTCTGTGTAATATTTTTGCCATTTGCATGGGTGTATATACATACATATATATAAATATACCAGCACATCAAAATTTAGATAGTTGAGATGAAAAAACTGAAAGTTGAAAAGAACAACCATTCACAATGCCAGAAATAATAAGAAAGAAAGAGCTACTGCGCATATCTCACAGAACTCTGACCTTTTGAATGTACATCATGAAGCAGTTATGAAATCTAGTTACTTTACTTAAGGAATTCATTTAGAAAAAAAATTTACCCATACCCCTTTTAATGCTTATGGATGGAGATCGCAGTACAGTGAGGATCGGTAAGGTTACCCTTTTTTCCACTGTAGCTCAGTCTTGGAGTTGGTATATAAAATTTGCAGGGATGAAGAAACTACATTTTTGTAGAACCATATCTATATATCTATCTCTATATATAGCTCTATCTCTCTCTCTCTCTCTCTCTCTCTATATATATATATATATATATATATATATCTCAAAATCCCTTTCAGTGATGCTGACAATCTTCAGATCATTTTTATCTGAATGTTTGATGGGCTTTTGGTGCTCCAGTTTCTAAAAGAAACTGTATGTTTCCCTTTGCAATCGGTTTGCATTCCAGCATTTCAAAATTTACTTTATCTCTGTATCTATCTATCTAGCTAGCTAGCTATATACATAGATATATAGTTTGGTTGTGTTTCATATGGTTTACAATTAAAACTTGGAAACTGCATCAGTCGACTGGCATATGGTCGACTTGCAGTTTCCAAGTGCGAAGAATGTCGAAGCCAAATCGATCAACTACACTACACTGAATAAGTAGTGTCAGTCGAGCATTTGGGTTCGACATTGTGCAGGGGGATCGCAGTTCAGTGAGGAACAGGTAATTAGCCCATTTCCTCACTGAATTGCGAACTTGTAGTTGGTAAATTTAATGTTCAGGGGGGTGCAGAGGGGGCTGTAAAGTCTAATGATCTGTTAATGCTCATAGCAGGAGGTGAATGTCGTCACCTCCTGCTATGTCAAATACTTCAAACCATGGTTGTCAATGTATTCATTTTCAGATTTGTTTACTTTTTGGCATGCAGAATTCCACATTTCGAGTCGACATTTTAAACAGTCGACAGATGGGGTTGCTGCGTGCCAATAGTAAACTGTTTCATATATATATATATATATATATATATATATATATATATATATATATATATATATATGGGTTCACTTTATAATTTCAAAATACTGAAATACCGAATTTCAGTATTTCAAAATCATAAAGTCGAAAACTCTAAATCGGGAAAGTGCATGATCACGAATTCGAATATCTTGAATTCGCAGTTATGGCTTACGGTATGTGGCGTGCAGTGTTGGGAGTGTATTGTGTATGGATGTAGGTGCAATGGAAGGTAAGTGAGTGTTTTGTAAGGGTTTTGTGTGCGAGTTTGAGTGTGTCTGAATGTGTGTAAGTGTTGGATGTGTTGTATGTATATGTGTGTGCGAGGGACTGTGAAATGTGTGGATGTGTGTTTCCTTTTTGTGTCTGTTTGTGTGATCTCGGAGTTAGTATTCATATGTAGGGGGGTGGGAGAGCAGCACATCACATGGGGGGGTGCATGAGGGCTTGCTCCCCCTGCTTACATGTAGTGTAGGTTTGTTTGTTTGTGTTTTTGTGTTTGTGTGTGTTTTGTTTGTTGTAGTGTGGTTGGACGATGTATGTGTTATGTGGTATATGGTGTGTATGTATTCATAATTGTGTGTTTCCCCATTGTTATGATTTTGAAATACTGACATTCTGTATTTCATTATTTTGAAATTATAAAGTGAATCCATAGATATATATATATATATATATATATATATATATATATATATATATATATATAAACCTTGGCTGGAGATGATTGTCACTACGGAATGACACCCCGACTACTTTGGAAAAGGGGTTGAGGATGGATGGATGGATATCTAGCTACTAGCTAGCTAGCTATATATATATATATATATATATATATATATATATATATATATATATATATATATATATATATATATATATAGGTCTACTTCTACGTTTTTATTTATTATTTATTTCATGTGTTCATAGATTAGTTCTAGGCTAACTGCCCTTATGGGCCGCTTGAAGCCTAGCCAATTACCCATGTGAGAATCACACCCTGCACTTTGTGTCTGTAATGTAAGCACCTTAAACATTAGGCCAGCCTCCCACCATTTATTGATATTTGTTAACCGGGTTGGTCCAGTTGTGCTTGTGGCCCATTTTCATTGGAGACCCGAGGAGAAAAACTCCAAAAAGACACAAACAGTTTACAGAGAATCAAACATTTGTTTCAAAAATATGGTCAAAATCAGTTACAAAAGAATGTTAGAGAGACAAAGCAGAAATGCAGAAACATGATATATACATATCAATATTTGTACAGACTAAAAAATAGATTTACATATTTACAAAAAGAGTTAGGTCCAACAGGACTGATTGTAGAGTTTAATAAGAATCTACAATAGTGGAGTACTTAGCTGTATGTGTAGGGTTGTGGGGAGGGACTGAAAAGGTGTATAATATGTAGGGTTGTGGGAAAGTTAAGTACGGGCTTGACAAGGACATATTTTATATTCAAACAATATTACCTTAGAACATATGATATTTGTCAGAGCTTGACAGAGGGGAACTTTTTGAATTTTATTATCGAAAGTGCGGGCTTGACAAGGACATATTTTGGAGATGAGTAGATGAAGTTTGAGTTTTTCTGAAGTTTTGAATTAAACTATGGGTTTCATTATTCAGCACTATGGGTAGGAGTGTATATGTAAGTACTTGCAGATCAGGGTTAGACTAATTAGAAATTTCAAAACTTCGAATTTCCTATGTTCAAGACCATAAGATCAAAGTTTTGAATCTTTGAAATGTAAATTAAATAAAATAAATAAATAAATAATACTTTTTTTTAACATTTTTTTAAGTTTTTGCAGGGAGACAAGCCCATACCTCCTGCTAATTAAATATACCAACTCTAAGATCGCAAGGAAAATGGTAAATGCACCATTCCATGCTGTCTGTCAATCTCCATTTAAATGGTTCAAAGTTTTGAAACTTCAATCTTCTAGTCTTGCAACTCTAAAATTTAAAAGTAGACCCATATATACATATACATATACATTTATCTAGATATATATATATAGATATATATATATATATATATATGTGTGTGTGTGTGTGTGTGTGTGTATGAGCACTACAGAATCCTGAAAGACCAAAATCCTGAGGCCAAAATCCTAAAAGTTCAAAATACTGAAAACTCAAAATACTGAAAACTCAAAATACTGAAAACACACAGGATACCAACACTCACTATATTCTAGCACAAGTACATACAGAAACATATTACCCTTCAACTATATGCAGGGGGGGCAATCCCCCCTGCAACTCTCATGTGGGGGGCTGCACCCCCCACCCCCCCGATACTTAAATATATCAACTCCGAGATTGCACTTCACTATACTAAGTGAAATCTTGAAGTTGATATATTTAAGTAACAAGGGTGTGGCAGGTGCACGGCGGCTTGGTCCCCTGCTTATACTTGGAGAACAGTAATATAGTTTGTGTTTTATTTGTTTTTGTATGTACTTGTGCTAGAATATAGTGAGTGTTGGTATCCTGTGTGTTTTCAGGATTTTGAGTTTTCAGTATTTTGAACTTTCAGGATTTTGGTATTCAGGATTTTGGGCTTTCAGGATTCTGTAGCACTTAGATATATATATATATATATATATATATATATATAAATATATATATATATATATATATAGATATAGATATAGATAGATATATAGAAATATATATACATAGTTGCAGCTGATTTTATGTTCAGGATATATTGTTGTCTTTTCCTATTGAAAGCAATCTTTAGTGAGCACTGGGTTTAAAGATTAGAGGGATATTAATTCTTCCATTTTCTGTAGGGGATGTCCTTCTGGTTATCGTTAGTGTCTGTGTGTGGCAATGAGGAAACCTTGTGATATACCAGAAATGTCAGCACTATGGGTAGGAGTGTATATGTAAGTATTTCAGATCAGGGTTAGACTAAGGACTAAGTATGGGAATTTCTTAGTGTGCATATGTGTGCTAATGTATAGGTAGCGTGTGTGACCACTTTGTGTAGTGGTTCTATTAGAGGAAAGGGTTTTTCTCCAGTAATATGTAGAATAAGAGTTAGTGGCAGGGTTAGGATTGACATGAGTAATGTTGTAAGAGGTGGCAGAAAGCAACATGCCTGCAGACCCTGCTGCATCCTTTTAAAGTTCAGTGTCTGCCCTCTCCACCTAGTCCTATTGCCATGGTGTTGTTTGAGTGTACTACTCCAAAAATTCAGTGCACACAGCCAGGTCAAATGGTACCCATCTTGTAATCCTAATTCTGTGTTGTTTCTAATTTGCACCTTTCTACAAGTTTCCAACTTTATTCCTAAAAGCCCTACATTTAATTACACTTAACAGGCAATGTTAAACACTGTGCATTATCCCATTATTAAGCCAACCTGGTGGTCCACTTGTATCAATAAAATATACAACAAAAGAAACAAAAACTTAAACTACACAGCAAAGCAAAAGAAGTTCCAGTCAAGCTTAACATTAAGAAGTTATTGAAGGAACTGAAAATTCTGTAAGGAAAATTAAGGCAACCCATGAACTTATTCTAGCATGCAAAGCTAAAGACAATTATAAATCCTTCTTTAGTTATGTTTGGAAATGGAGTAACACCTACCATTGCTCAGAACTAAAACCCACCATTGCTCAGAACTTATCCAACATGGCTTCATACATGGGTCCAGCAGATATCACCAAAACACCAACTAACAAATTCAGTGTAAAGTTCACCCCTGAAACAACTATACAAAACCTAAATATAAGTTTTTTTGTTTATAGGTAAGTACTTTGCTAATGGCCTTGCAGGCCATTGTAAGCCTAGTCAGTTTCCCTTTAGATGCTTGATTCAACCCATCCTATTCAGTGTTAGATTGATTTTACTCATCCCGTTGTTGATAATTATATATTACCTGTGATGAGAATAACTACGATCATACCATAGATAAATTGAGGGGGCCCATGCATGGGATAAAGCGTTTAGGTGCTGCCTTTGTCCAGTACTAGTACTTGGTACAGTCCTAGGGTAAATGTTCTGTTTCCCATTTATAGGTCTAAGTTGTGTTTTAATACAGACAAGGATGACATTTATTTTATGTAGTTGGGGACTCTGTTCCAGAGCAGTGGTATCCTCTGTGAGATATACCTCTTCCACCAAAACATTCTGCTGATGTTGCAAAAGAAGTTTAGAACCATATACTGAGTACATATGATGCCATTGACTTGCTGATGTGCAGTAACTCCATCATATGATGCCATTGACTTGCAGATGTGCAGTAACTCCATCATTATTGGACTGGAGGATACCATGCATGTCAGACACGGGTCTCCTCTTAACAGTCTGTAGGATAAAGAGTATAGTGACAGAGCTTTTAGTCTGTCCATGTAGGGCATATTGTTTAGGCCTAGTATTATTTTAGTAAGGTATCACTGTGAGTGTTTCAGCTGATGCATGTGCTTGAACAGATTCATCCCAAAGGAGATATCATACTCAATGACTGGCAAATGAGAACTGAATAAAGGGGTGCAATATCATCCCTAGATCTAGACACAATCCCTTTGTTTATAAGCTGTGCAGTATAGAAGGACTTTCTTATGATAAATAACACATTGGTTAAAAGTTAGATCACTGTCCACATAATTTCCCAAATCCTAAACAACTGGATCAGTTTTTAGGGGCTTAATGTTAATGTGCTAGCTCCCTGGGTTAGAGGAATTCCCAAGGGATATGATAATTAATTTTTTATCATTTAATTATAGTTCATGATTTGGTGCCAGTTCTTTATTTGGGACACATCTTCATGCAGGATGGCTAAGTTATTTGGGGAATGAATGACTGTTCCTGTGTTGCAGTCTTCTGCAAACTTAGTCAGAGCCAGAGCCTTAAGGTATTGAGTTTCAGCTGAGAACTAGATGCCAAATAGGTTGAATGTCAGCACAGAACTCTTTGTGACTCCTCTGTTGACTGCTCTTTTTGTGGAGGTAACCTCCCCTAGTTTCATGTCATATATAATATCTGAGAACCAGTTGGCAATCCTACGGGTGACATGGAGTTTATTTCCAGTTTATTTAGCTTTTCTGCTATGCCTTACTGGGGGATTGTGTCAGAAGGCTTGGCCAGATTGAGATATGTGGAGTGTACCATTTTACCTTCATAAATTTATTTAGTAACCCTTTCAAAAATGTTCACCAGATTGAGTTAGTATGACATGCCATTGACAAATCCAAATGTAGACAGGTCCAGAGATTCTCAACCCCCCATTTTAAATCACAAATACTTGCTAAAGGTATTCTCCAAAACAAAACCTGAATCCTCCATGGGACCTGATGATATACCCAGTTAACAGTTTTAGTACAAAATATGCACCAGCAGACCCATTCTGCAGCTATTCAACCTGAGCTTAGCCACTGGTTTTGTCCCAAGGTATGGCCCAGAGCTGTGATAAAGTCACATCATAAGGGTGAACCTATCACAGACCATGGAAACTACAGACCCATTACCACAATGATTCTGATCTGTAAAGTCACGGAAAGTATCATAACTGACCTAACCAACTATGGTGTCCCCAGAAGTTTGGCTTTGTTTTGGGTAGACCCTGTCTAATGAATCTATTTAACTTATTAAAGGCATGTTAACCTTCTTAACCAACCTTCCACATTTACTCCAAAAACAAAACCTTGATCACCCCTACTGACCATACCAAATTCCTAGTGGTCATTATTGACAACAACCTAAACTTTGATCTCCATATAGATCAAACCATCAAAAATGTACATAAAAAAACTGGCTTCCTATATAGGAACAACAATTTCTAACACCAGAAAAGTAACCATTGCCAGAACCCACTTGCTATCTTTACTCATCTATGCATTACCAGTTCTGTCCAACCTGCGTTAAACTGACCTTGCTAAACTGGAAGTCTGTTACAATAAAATCTGTAAATTTTCCACCAACACATCTTACAAGTCATATCACTGCTTATCTCTTAAACAGCTCAATTGGCTCGAACTCTTGCAACTCCTACACTTTAATCAGCTAACCTTACCCCATAGAATTCTTCACCACCCAAATAAAACACCAGCCCTCAAAGACCTCATTCAGCCTTACTCAGCTTCAAGATCCCTCCGCTCCAATAATAAACTTCTACTACAAGTTACTAAAGCAAAGAACTAAACGGGAGAATCTCTTTTCTCCAACTACACAAAGCTCTGAAATGCCCTACAAAACTCAATCCCTCATCTAAACAATTCAAAATATACTTAAAAACATACCTTGCAAACTCCTGGCTGTGTCCCTATTGCCCCCCAGTATAGCCAACATCCACATACCTGTGTTTTATTCTTCAGAAAGGAGGGGGATGATATAATCAAAGGTAAACCTGATAATTTAAATAGGAGTACTGCAGGCAAGAAACTTTTCGGATTAAGAAGACACCTCTGGTCAATCATATTTAATGAAATGATTCCTAGAAGTTTGCAGTTTGTCCTGATCCTTAACCCATAACAGACAGGTGGAATGCCACTGATCTGATTATTCTCCATATGGAGTAATTTTTGCCTTTGACCCTTACACAAAGAGGGACACTCTGTAGAGCTATCATATTACAGGCCATTGCTATTCTAGATTTTTCTATCAAAAATCTTAGGAAAATGCATTTACAATCAACTGCCCCAATAGCTCACAGGTAGCAGAACCCTATGTCCTACCCAACATGGATTTAGACTAAATCAGAGCACAACTGCCCTCCTGGACTTTGTCAATATCTCCAATCTTAATAGAATCAATGGAAAATATTTCATTACTATTTTTGGGTATGTCAAAGTCTTTTTACACTGTCTCATATGACAAACTACTCCAACAACTACTTAAGTCTAATAAAATAAACAGGTCCTTGCCAGAAGAAACATCAGCTTTATTCACAAAACCAAAACTGACTAAGACTATGAAATTATTGTGTAGCAATTGACATGGTACTACACAATAATTTCATAGTCTTAGATAAAAGGCTTCTCCTTACTTGATTCAAATTACTATGTTTCGACAGGCTATTGCTAAACATTTCCAACCCAATCTGGTGAGTGATCACTGAAAACAGATTGATAACATCAACCGTCACAAACCAAAATTCTTTCTTAACATCAATATTGGTATTCCTAATACAATCCAGACAATGCCACGAATCTTTTAAAACATATGGTAATTTGCCAAATATGTTCTTACATGTGACATCGATGTAGTCCATTAGGGGTTCGGTCTTTGAGCCCCTCACTGTAACAATAGGCCCGAATGGTGGACAGTTTTAATCCTGATGGATTTTAGGAATACCAAATATTGATGGAATGATGGGAAGTTCCACCGAAAGACATTTAAATTCATCATGTGAAATAATCCCCTCACATAAATATTCATAAAGTTGCCAATCAATTTTCGTGTATGCACATTGTACATCAAATTTAGAGACCGTTTCATAGATTTCCACATGGTTGAGTAATAATCGCATTCTACAGTCATACTCTATGTTAGTCATAATAACAACCCCTCCACCTTTATCGGGTTTCATAACCCTATATTGGTTGCTACTGGGCAATTCTTTTAAGCAAAACCGTTCTGCTGTGGTTAGGTTGCTGTTGGATAGTGTTTCTCTTTCAAGACATCTACGTAATTGTACCCCACACAATCGCTCAAAAATCATAACTGCTGGGTTATATGGGGGAATAAACACACTATTCCTTTTCAGACTTAAATAATTACTATCCAAATCTGGGGAAATTTTATTGCCAAAAATAGCCTTAAATTAAGAAGCCTGGTATATAGTCTAAGATTTACCAATAGTCTCCCTGTCTCATATCTAAAAGTGGGAACAAATGTAAAACCTCATTTAAATAAACTAATGTGATGCTCAGTAATCATAAAATCTGAATAATTATGAATTTTAAAATCATGGTCACCCTGTAACTTAAAATGAATTGTGGTGCTGTTACAATCAACCTCATTGAATTCATCAAGAATGACGTCATCCCTATTATCAGAAAGCACCTCAACTGAAGAAACATTATAAATTTTATCAGTGAACTATGTAGAAAAATCTAATTTATGTAATTCACTTGGTGATTGTGCCACTAATTGCAACGCATTTGGTGTTGACCTCCCCATCTCCCTCTTGGTTAGTAATTCTGTCGCCTCGGGGTTCTCCTATCCGGGTAACTATGATATTGCACCCGGTTCCTTATCTGGTCTGAGCACCTTAGCGGTTGCCCACTGTCTAAAAAAGCATCATTGCTATCACATGTGTCTGCTTGCACAACCCCAGATTCATGTCTAGATTCCCTAGCGGGCTCAAGATTCTGATTCTCACCCCCCCATATTAGTATCCCACCTTTGGGAGGGATATGCCCTTTTTTCTTTGTATTCTAATGTGTCTCTAATAATTTTCTTTTCCTTTCTTTCTAACCCATTCTTGACAAATTTATCCACCTCTATTAAAATTTTATCAAATTGTGCCTTATTAACCTCAAACAATAAATCATTGAAAATACTGTGTTTTAAATTCAACAATTCACTTTTTAATTTAATTTGGCTGTGTTGTCTCTAATAATAATCCACATTAAATCCATCCCAGTACAGTCATATAGCACCAACAATTCCTGAAAAGCCTCTGTATTTTCCTGAATATCCATAGGCAGTTTAAAACCTATAAGTCCCCTCGGCACCTAGTTAAGCTCAATGGAGCATTCCAGAAATGCATTGTCCATCTGAAGTTTTTAAATTTTTTGGTTAACTTCTCAAATAACTGTAATTGGGAATTAAAAGTACCAAAACCTGTACCCTGCCCAGTAACCAATCCATTAGGAAATATAGGTGGGGCTAATAATGTTTCCAAATCAGGTACTGCTGTTGGCAGCACTGGTTCATAGCTTCCCCCCTCTCCTGGGCCTACCAGGATCACTATTCAAATCTCTACCCCGTACTCTAGTGTTAGCAAACCCCAAAGGGCCTGGAGGTGTATGTAAAGAAACCAGTTCTGCTTGTGAACTGGTAATAGTAACATTGCTATTATCACCCACTATTCCAGGACCATTGGCTTGTAACAATGAAATTATCTGATGAGATAAATCAGTATATTGGGCAATTAATTGCTCTATTTAGCAAATACATAAGTGTTGTTCAAAAAGGTATCAAATAATCCACTAACAGAAGTCAAAAATTAATAAAATTTTGTAGTCCACAAAACTACACCACACTGTATATCAATCCCAGTAAATTATTTTCTAACTTTCAATAATAAAATTCAAAAAGTTCCCCTCTGTCAAGCACTGACAAATATTTTATGTTCTAAGGTAATATTGTTTGAATATGTTGCTCTACAAAGTGTAACAATAAGTAGTGAACAACATTTAATTGTATAGTACTAAAGTTTCAGGCATCTTACTCTTAAATCATATACTGATTCAGATTTACAATACACTCAAATTAGGCTTACTGCACCTGGAGAACTCTTAAAAAACTCATAAAAAAGAAAATGTCAGTTCTTTGTAAAATTCACAATTAACAAGCAATTCTCTTCATCTTCTTTCAGATGTTCCCATTAGGGGTCACCACAGCAAATCATCTGTTTCCATTTCTTCCTGTCCTCTGCATCTTGCTCTGTCACACCAGCCACCTGCATGTCCTCTCTCACCACATCCATAAACCTTATCTTAGGCCTTCCTCTTTTCCTGTTGTCTGGTAGCTTCATCCTTATCATCTTTTTCCCAATATCCTCAGTACATGTCCAAACCAACGTAATCTTGCCTCTCTGGCATTGTCTTCAAACCTTCCAACCTGGGCTGACCCTTTAATATACTTATTCCTAATCCTGCCCACCCTCATCACACCCAGTGCAAATCTTAACATCTTTAACTCTGCCACATCCAGCTCTAACGCCTGCCTTTTTGTCAATGCCACTGTCTCCAAACCATATAATATAGCTGGTCTCACTACCTTCTTGTAGACCTTCCCTTTCACTGTTACTGGTACTCGTTTGTCACAAATCACTCCTGACACTCTTCACCACCCACTCCATCCTGCCTGTACTCTCTTCTTCACCTCTCTTCCATACTCACCATTACTCTGGACTATTGATCCCAAGTATTTAAACTCATCCACCTTAGCCACCGCTACTCCTTGCATCCTCACCATTCTTCTATCCTCACTCTCATTCACACACACATATTCTGTCTTAGTCCTGCTGACCTTCATTCCTCTTCTCTCTAGAGCATATCTCCATCTCTCCAGGGTCTCCTCCATCTGGTCCCTACTCTCACTACAGATCACAATGTCATCTGCAAACATCATAGTCCATGGGGACTCCTGTCTGATCTCATCTGTCAACCTGTCCATCACCATTGCAAATAAGAAAGGGCTCAGAGCTGATCCTTGATGTAATCCCACCTCCACCTTAAATACATCTGTCACTCCCACCGCAGACCTCACCACTGCCGCACTACCCTCGTACATATCCTGTACTACTTTTACATACTTCTCTGACACTCCCAACTTCCTCATACAATACCACAACTCCTCTCTAGGCACCCTGTCATATGCTTTCTCTATGTCTACAAAAACACAATGCAACTCCTTCTGACCTTCTCTGTACTTCTCCATCAACACTCTCAGAGCAAACATCGCTTCTGTAGTGCTCTTTTCTGGCATGAAACCATACTGCTGATCACTAATCATCATCTCCCTTCTTAACCTAGCTTCCACAACTCTTTCCCATAACTTCATGCTGTGACTGATCAGTTTAATCCCTCTGTAGTTTCTACAGCTTTGCACATTACTCTTATTCTTAAAAATCGGTATCAAAACTATACAGAAGCTATTAAAGTGTAACATTCTGGTTAAATTGCAGGTATCTCAAGTCTGCCTAGAAAAACCAAACCAACATATAAAACGGGCCTTGTTGGCCTCAATTACGTCCCCTTCAATGGTTATTACAATATATAGTGTTGACCAAAATTCTCTGATTTAGAAACATTATTAGCCCCACCTATATTTCCTAATGTATTGCTTTCTGAGCAGGAGACAGGCTTTGGTACTTTTAATTCATAATTACAGTTATTTGAGAAGTTAACCAAGAAGTTCAAAACACTTCAGATGGAGAGTGCATTTTCTGGAATGCCCCATTGAGCTTAACCAGGTGCCGAAGGGACTTAGAGTTTTTAAACTGCCTATGGGTATTCAGGAAAATACAGAAGCTTTTCAGGAATTGTTGGTGCTATATGACCGTACTGGGATGAATTCAATGTGGATTATTATTAGAGACAACACAGCCAGATTAACTAAATTAAAAAATGAATTGTTGAATTTAAAACACAGTATTTTCAATGATTTATTGTTTGAGGTTAATAAGGCATGATTTGATAACATTTTAATAGAGGTGGCTAAATTTGTCAAGAATGGGTTAGAAAGAAAGCAAAAGAAAATTATTAGAGACACATTAGAATACAAAGAAAAAAGGGCATATCCCTCCCAAAGGTGGGATACTAATATGGGGGGGTGAGAATCAGAATAGTGAGCCTGCTAGGGATTCTAGAGATGAATCTGGGGTTGTGCAAACAGACATATGTGATAACAATGATGCCTTTTTAGAGAGTGGGCAACCACTAAGGCACTCAGACCTGATAAGGAACTGGGTGCAATATCAGAGTTAAGTGGATACGAGAACCCTGAAGTGACAGAATTACAAACGAAGGGGGAGATGGGGAGGTCAACGCCAAGCGCGTTACAATCAGTGGCACAATCACCAAGTGAATTACAATAATTAGATTTTTCTACTTTGTCCGGTGATGAAATTTATAATGTGTCTTCAGTGGAGGTGCTTTCTGATAATAGGGATGACGTCATTCTTGATTAATTCAATGAGGTTGATTGTAACAGCACCACAATTAATTTTAAGTTACAGGGTAACCATGATTTTAAAATTTAAAATTATTCAGATTTTGTGATTACTGAGCACCATGTTAGTTTATTTTAACAAGGTTTTTTTGTGTGTCCCCACTTTTAGATATGAGACAGGGAGACTATTGGTTAATCTTAGACTATATACCAGGCTTCTTAATTTAAGGCTGTTTTTTGACAATACAATTTCCCCAGGTTTGCATAATAAGTATTTAATTCTGAAAAGGAGTAGTGTGTTTATTCCCCCATATAACCCAATAGTTATGATTTTTGAGTGATTGTGTGGGGTACTATTACGTAGATGTCCTGAAAGAGAAACACTATCCAACAGCAACCTAACCACAGCAGAACAGTTTTGTCTAAAAGAATTGTCCAGTAGCAACCAATATAGGGTTATGAAACCTGATAAAGGTGGAGGGGTTGTTATTTTGACTAACATAGAGTATAAACTAAACATGAATCTAAGCCCAGCTCTCCACTGCAACTTCAGCCACTGACAGTGTGTATCTCAACCCTCTCTACCCAAGAAAAATTGAGAAGACTAAGCCTGATCAGTCACCTCCTGTCCTCGCCAGATCTGCAGATGCCAGAATCACTACCTGAACTCAGGCCACCTATACTTTAGTTAGAACTTTACCTCTGTGCGTTAGTGGAAAGTGACCTTATGACCTGTGATTTCAGACATCAGCCATGGCATTGTGATGTCATCACACACTTACATTGAAGTTTTAAACCACAACATTGCAGCTGAAGATATGAAGTTTTATTGCCATCAGTAAATGAATATGAAGATCCACTTTTGACCTCTAAAGATATCAGTCATTGATATGGACACTGCCAACATGAATGCTCCAAATATCTGTTTTAATAAAAAAAAAAAAAAAAACTCCCTAACAATGCCCCAGGAATGACCCAACTACAATTAAAACTTATAACATCTCCAATCAAATCCTAGATTCCCCCAAATTCTTAGACCCAACCCAAAGCACACAAACAGCCTTAGTAGTGTGAAGCCATGTCATCAGTAGACTGACTGACAATTTAACTCAGAGGGTTAAGTATACAAGATAATTTCTGTAGTCTTGAAATTGAGTCACCCAGTCTTCACTTTCAAACCCTGTGACTCTGAGTACGTCACTTAAAAAGATACATCTCCTGAGAAAGCGTGAAAAAAGAACACTTATTTCTGGTGGTATTACCTGACTAACTGAAATCCCATCTTGACCCCCTAAACAAATGCAAGTGTTTCAGAGATTTAGTTTTATTTTATTTTTTTTTTGTAATTTTACTTTTATTTATCCTTTTGTTGACCGGGCTAGTCCCACTAGGCTAGTGGAATGTTTTCTGGGGGGTCTGCGGTGGTGTTTATGCTACTAGGGGAAATTTGACCAAGTCATCCGGGACCGTCCCCTTCTCTCTGGAGATGCACTGAAGGGCTTCTTCTGAAGCAAGAAAGAAGCCACAGGAAGCAGCAACATGGAGGAGGAGAGAAAAGCTATGGACAGCTTAGAGGTGAAAATGAGAATTTGGAGAAAAGGTTGTTCAATATGGACCATCAGAATGTTAACAAGAATTCCTGTGTGGTGGATGATATTATAAGCAATATTTAGCACTTGCAGATGATGGTCTGTTAAAAATAATCAAGCAACGTGATCCAGGTGACAGTTCTGCTGTTTCATGAGGTGAATTGGCAGATAAGTTTTTTTGGAAGTGCTGAGGATAGTAATGCGCAGAAGGTTACAGGTTATGTGACAGCAGAGACTGCAACAGTTAAAGCTTATGCAGCAGTGACAGGAATAAAAAAAAGAGTAAAGCAGCAACAAACTGACAAAGTGTCTGGTTTTGTGGCGCCAGATAATATAGTACCTAAAATACATGCATCAGCGATAGAAGACAAAAATGGAAAGCTGAAACTAACTGTAAGTAAAACTGTTTTTAAAAAGAAAAGAAGACATCCTGTGAGAATAAGAACAAAAAATGACACTCTAATGGACAGATATTATGTACAGGAGAATTTATAACTACTCTGGGCTTTAAAGATCAAGAAATGTGGTCTTTCATACATGTAGGGACAGTGACTTTTGTGACTGAACATCAGAAAAAAACATGAAAAAAAGACAAAATGATGACTGTCCACATGAATAACAAGTTAAGTGCTTTCTTTTGTTTTAATCACAATGAACTTCTTCAGAACTGACCAACAGATCAATTAATCAAGTTTAAATACAAAGTCAGTTAATAAATGATCCAATCAAGCAACCATTCATCTAATTGTTCAATAATGCATACAATGTTCTTAAAGATATAAATGTCAAATATAAAATGCACCACTTAACGTGTATACATAAACTTATAACACATACAAATATATGCCTACTTTAAGAATACATATCTAATAGACAGTTTAGACAGTTAACATTTAAGGTCTCATTCAGACCAGGAATATGATCCGCCCTAAGAAAAACCTGCCATCTAAGTTCATTGTTTTCAAGGGCATTATTAAATTCTGTGACAAATGGAGTCAAATCTATTCCATCCAACACAAAAAAATACAACATTTTTGAAATTAAAACACTCTAGAGCATGTTTGCTAATGCATTATTAGTGTCTTTGTTTTTAATAGCCAAACGGTGTTCATAAATCCTTTTGTAAAGGGTTCTAATTGTTTTTCCCACATAAAAATTGTGACAGATTGAACATGTTGCCAGATATACTATCCCCATGCTTTTACAGTTGTACCTGCCTTTACTGACCACCATTTTATTGATGTGTGGAAAAAATATATTTTTGATGAATCAATAAACCTACATTGTTTACAATTGTAACATGGATAAGTGCCAGTAGCTCCTCTGACAATTTATGTTCTCCTATTTCTAAGATGGACTTTAAACTTGCAACCTTCTTATAGATGAAATGTGGATGGTCACCAAGTACTCTAGCTAAATCGCGATTTCCCAAATAACTTTCCAGTTATTGGAAATAGCATGTTTAATACTGTGACAATCAACACTAATAGGAACAGGAAAGGCACAGTCCATCTCTTTTTCATTCTCAGTATTACTACTTTTATCATTATTAGTTATAACCCCACTGGTTAAAATTGGTGGGAACTTTTCCATCCTAACCAATGATATTTGTTCCAAAATTTCTTTCAGTTTATCATATGGATACCCTCTTTGGACAAACATAATAATAAGCTTGTTTGCCTCAAAAATGAAATTTTCTTTATCTGAAATCAATCTGCTGAGGCGTATAATTTGTCCTCTGTCCAGGTTCAAAGGATGACCATTCTCAAAATGAAGAAAGTTGTTAGTATAAGTGTCCTTCCTGAACACCGTGCTGGTAAATCTCTTTTCTTCAAGATTCATACTTATGTCTAGGTCCAAGAAGTGCACATTCATGCCAACTCCACTTAAAGTGAACTTCAGTCCCATCCTGTGTGTATTCATGTCATCCAAAAATGAACTTAGCTCATCAGTAGACCCATTCCAGAAAAATACCAAATTGTCAATAAACCTCCTATATCAGGAGACATATTTGAACCTCTCCAGCTTGGTTAAAAAGGACAGTTCCCACCAACTCAACACTAAATTTACGAAAGCCGGTGCAACTTTTGCACCCATACCAACCCCACAGGACTGACGGTATATACTCCCATCAAATAAGAAAAAGTTATTTTTCAACACTAATTCAAGTAGAAGGCTGATGGACTGGACCATTATATTGTCAAGCTTAGTATGTTCCCTCAAAAAACATTTCACAGCTTCTATCCCCATACTTTGATAAATAGAAGTATATAAGGATACCACATCCACAGTGGCTAACAGTGTTTCCGTACCTGTAAAATTGTTATTTCTAAGAAGGTCCAAGAACTCCCAAGAATCCTTCAACAAATATGGAGTCTTAACTACTAAAGGATTCAACAAATGGTCCAAATAGTTGGAGATGGTAACAGTTTTACCCCTTTTAGCTGACACAATTGGTCTAAAGGGTGGGTTGGTCACATCTTTATGTATCTTTGGAATGCCAAAGAAAACGCCCAACAGAGGTTATTTAATAACTCCATCAAAAGTTGATCTATGTTGTAAAAATTCCTCCTATGTCTTTACTAACTGATAATTCTTTTTATCATTTAGTAGTTCCTTAATACGTATTTGAGAATTAGATGTTCTCATTATGACCAACCCATTATCCTTATCTGATTTCATAAACCTGTATTGTTGACTCTTCCTTAAATCAGTCAAACTTTTCCTCTCTCTTTGGTCCAAAAAATACCTTTTATTTTTATTTTTGTTATAACCTATATATGTCCCCTGTTTATTGCATATACACCTGATGTCATTTTCACGCAATTCATTACATACATTAAGTGTATATGTCAATTTTGGGTTCACATTACTCGGTTTTCTGCACTTAGTGTTATTTCTATGTTCTATTCCATCAAAAACATATCTAAGATTTAACTTTATAATATGTAGTTTTAAATCTAAGATAGTATCAGTTAATGGAGGTTTAGCATCAGGCACAAAAGAAAAAACCTTTTTCAAAAGCATTTGTTTGACTTTCACTACATGTTAAATCACTAAGGTTGCAGATTTTACATAAAGGTACTATTTCTTTTGATATTTCCCCTTCCGTTTGGTCCCCATGTTCCCCTTTCCTTTGTTGGTTATCCCATTGTTGTCTGTCTCTGATGACTTGTAGAGAAAAGGGTTATTTGGACCATGTGAAACATCATTATTGGAACTAGTACCTTCTCCTGCCTTGTTTGTTCCATTACCATTGTCTACATTACTATTCTGGTTGTTTTGAACAGAATTCCCTTTTTCCATGTTCGCAATGCTTTTAGAAACTCATTTATAATAAGACCAGCTGATTTTTGGTTTAAAATTAATGCTGTACTATTTGCATAAGCTAAAGAATCTCAGGTAAGTTTATTACGCTTTCTATTAGTTAAAGTCGCCATGTGCCTTTGAGGTTTAGCTTCAATTCCATCATATAATGACTTAAACATACCAGATTGGTCATGATTTACAATAAATTCATTAAGTTCACAAATCTCTCATTTTAATGCAGTCATCTGAGTGCAGTTATACTTAATTAAAAGTTTCAAGGCCTCTATCCCTGCATTGTTATACACAGTAACTAAATCCTTAAAAATGCTGTCAGTTTCTTTAATGCCATCTGGAAATCTATAACATCTTAAATGAATAAATAATAAATAAAATAAAAATAAATAAATATATTTTTTCCACACATCAGTAAAATGGTGGTCAGTAAAGGCAGGTACAACTGTAAAAGCATGGGGATAGTATATTTGGCAACGTGTTCAACCTGTCACAATTTTTATGTGGGAAAAACAACTAGAGCCCTTCACAAAAGGATTTATGAATACTGCTTGGCTATTAAAAACAAAGACACTAATAATGCATTAGCCAAACATGCTTTAGAGTGTTCTAATTTCAAAAAATTGGTATTTTTTGTGTTGAATGGAATAGATTTGACTCCATTTGTCACAGAATTTAATAATGCCATTGAAAACAAAGAATTTAGATGGCAGTTTTTTCTTAGGGCAGGTCATAGTCCTATTCTGAATGAGACCTTAAGTGTTAAATATATTTTGAACACTAGATTATATTATTAAACTGTCTATTGGATATGTATTCTTAAAGTAGGTATATATTTGTATGTGCTAAAAGATTTTGTATACAGGTTAAGTGGTGCATTTTATATTTGACATTTATGTCTTTAAGAAAATTGCTTGCATTATTGAACAATTAGATGAATGGCTGTTTGATTAGGTCATTTATTAATTGACTTTGTATTTAAACTTGATTAATTGATCTGTTGGTCAGTTCTGAAGAAGTTTGTTGTGATTAAAATGAAAGAAAGCGCTTAACTTTTTATTAGTGTGGACAGTCATCATTTTGTCTTTTTTTCACATTTTTTCTGATGTTTATTCTGTTTTCGTGAATTTGGTGGTCTTTACATTACAGTTTTTTAGACTTAACATTTGAAACTGAGGAACTGATGATGAAACTTTTAGACCTGTGTCACAAAAAGAATGGCATTTATCTTTGGAACAATAATTTGTTTTCTGGCAGCAAATTAAATGATAAATAATGTTAATTTGCAGTTTAGAACTGATGAATTTGATGAGGATATAAAAATGCATGCAGTGGTATGTGTGAAAGTGTTGATAACACTGTGAAAGTTACAGATTGGAGAACTTTATGGAATGGAGGGTGGAGATTGGAAGTGGTTTTAAAATATGGAAAAGACATGGTGAAACACTTTCCAAGTGTTACTTTTGTGGCTGGTCATAGAGGGATGTGAAAAATGTTGGCCAACCTAAATCAGGTTTCTTTGGTGGGGAAGGTGCAATGTAACCACTGTGGGAAGAAAGGACATACAGCAAAAAGATATGCGCCTGAATGCAGGTTGTATAAAAATAGACACTTTTTGCTGGATAGTCAAGAGCAAACAGTAAACATTGAAATAGAAGGAGGCAGAGAAGAAAACATACCCAAGGGAGGGCAAGAGGCTAGGAGAGAGGGTGACCTAGATCAAGAAGAAACTCTAGAACAAGAAAAATATAAAGATGAGGAAAAAATGAGGAAAGAGAGTGCATTGCAGGAAGAGAGGTCAGGAGAAGGGATTGACACTGATATGGTTTTTGAAGTTCTAGCCAGTGAAAAATCTTATTATGATTATCAAAGATTGTTTGTACATAAAACCCCAAAAATATTTAATTGGGAAATGACTAAAGATAAGAAACTGAAAATTAAAAATATTCCCCTAAACTTAAAAAGAATGAAAACCAACAATATTACAGTACTTTCAGTAAATGTGAAAAGTATTACTAAAATTGTGAAAAGGAAAGTGATACTGGAATGGTGTGTTAAATGTGGTACAATTTTATTACAAGGTGCAAGATTTCTGCAACTGAAGAAAGACTACAAACAGAAAAAAATGGCAGATGAAAATATAATATGGAATTTGGGAAGTAAAAGTTGTTCTTCAATGGCTGTCTTGTGTAAAAAAACAAAACAGTGAAGACGCTAGATGTAACACTAGTAGGGATAGGAAGGTTAACTGCTTTGAATGTAAGGTAGGAAGAAAATGTTTGTAGAATTCTAGCATTATATTCACATGGCACTAGCAAGGAAAGAGAATCTGTTTCAAGAAGTAGACTATGTGGTGGTTAACATGAAAATTGTTATTACAGGGCATTTTAGTTATGATGCAAAGAGAAAGGGAAAGCTGTAAAATATATACATGTAGTGATAAAATGTGGTAAATTAGCTGCGTTGAACAAAAGTCAGTTGACTTATAAAAGGGGGTTCTTGTATATGAAATTGATTATTCTGCATTAACAGAAGGCTTGGAAGTAACAGATGGTGTTACAATTATGATATTTGTTCAGACCATTTAGCAATATGGATGGAGGCAATGAAGGAAAGGGGGTATATCAAACTAGGAAATGAAATAAAAAGAATAAATGAGAACTATGGGATGAAATTGGAGAGTGTGAGTGTTATAGTTCAAATAAACATGAAGGACCCCTACAAAAACTGGTCTGAATGGTGGACTGAATTTAAAAAGAAGTATAAAAAGTGTTTCTGCAATGACAGGATCATGTAAGAAAAGAAGAAAAAATTAAGTATGAGAAAATTTATAGAAAAGCATTAGAGAATTGAGAGAATAATACAAGAGAATATTATGATATGGAAAAAGAAATATATAGAAAAAATCAAGAAAAAAATAAGGCATTACTGTTTAGGCAGAAATATTATTTACAAGCTAGAAGGGAAGAGGTATCTGCATATATGAGTAAAATAGTAAAGGAGGATATTAGTATAATGAGGGAGAATAAAAAATATAAAATGAAAGGTAAAAAAAACACAAGGGCAAATTATAAATATTGTAGTACTCCATGTGGAAAATATGTATACGAGAAAAAGTTGGATAATATGACAAAATGTAAAGTAAAAAAATCCAGAATGAGTTAAGAAAGACTTTGAAAAATAAATTACTATTAGTGAAATGTATAAAGTACTTAAGAAAGTAAGTGTTGATTCAGTATCAGGCCTAGATGGTGTAGGGTATGGAATATATACAAAATGAATGGATTGACAACAATAATATTTTGTAAATGTTTTGAATGAACAGTTGAAGGAAGGATTTGCTTATGAAGAGATATGTAGTGGGATATTAACACTTATATGGTAAAAAGATGACAAGAATGAAAGAAAA